>NW_028258313.1:1062766-1362766 GCF_053883595.1 Heterocephalus glaber
CAGAGACGCCAGTTTAGCCATAGGGCTATACCTCAGGGAGTGACTCGACATAATGGCAAAGAACAGTATGTACCACCCAGATCACCAAAGTAAAAACAAACAAAAAACAACTCGAAAACTTTCTCTCTTCCCATTAAACTTGAGCCATGACTGTTTGAACTGATTTGGAGGGAGGGAGTAGCCAGAGAGGATATGGAAAGTATATCCTTAAATCATTATGGATTTTGGAGTTGTGAGGAGTAGGATCCCAAAATTCATCTCTAAAGTGATTTTTAAATGCTGGAGGATTCCAATCAGTATAAATATACATATATAAATATATATATACATATATAAAATATAATTTTTCTATTTTTGGTTTTGATTTTAATTTGCAGAGATTTTCTGCCTGGAATCAGTTTTGAGGGTTCAGATTTAGCTTGGGGGAGAAACATACATCTTCAGTATAGGAGATGAGGGAATGAGAGAAAATATTTTTTGAAGAAGCATTTCTGTAAAAATTAGAAATTACTTTTTTAAATCTATTTAAAGTTTGGCTTAGAGAATGCCATCTCTGACTGTATGGCCGTGTGTTGCAAAGCAGATCGGTGGCTAGGGTGCTTGTTGTGGGTGTGAGCATGTGTAAGAGTGATTGCAGCCAAATCTGTTGTCATGTTGGTGAACAGTTTGAAACCTGAATGTAATACTTGAGTAGAGTTTTTAGTTCCAAAAGTAATTTGTCCTTTTGACCTTACTAATACTTCATTCAACAAGCTGTTAAAGCACTGATTATACTTGGAGATGTGACTAGCAATCAGTTTGATACTCAAAGAATGGGGTTATTAAAAATTTTGTTTTAAATTTCATCTTTGACCTAATAGGTCAAATGGATTTCAAGATTTAAACTATCCTGTGATTTGCACACCCCTCTCCCAAAAATGGGACACACAAGTTTTTGTCACCTCATTTGTCATTCTTTTGACTGCCCATCCCCAAAAGCAAAATAACCAACCACCTACTGAATTATAAATTTCTGACTGCTTTGACCAGTCTAGTCAAATCATATAACTGTTCTAAATTTCAGAATTGAATGAAATAGTTTATTCTTCTGTTCTCATACTTAGAAATTTAAATCCCAGATTGGTAGGTCCAACTGCCCCTTTAATAATTTGTAACTTACTTTTTAAGTTTTAAATTGTACTGAAGAGAAAAATTTTAAAGGATTAATTTGAGAACTTTTTTCTGTTTACAGTTTATTGCCTTCCTTCAGTCCCCTTCTCAAAAACAGTTTGAAATTCACTGACTCAGATAAAGCAAGTCAAAGAGAGTTTTGAGATAAGGTGGAAATGATTGAAGGAAATTCATACCTAATTTCTCAATGAATAAAATTGTAACTGTCATATTAAATAGGCAAGTTTACATGCTGGTATATAGAAAATTACTGAAATATTAAAAATCATGTTGCATTAATCTATTTTAAGTCATACCATGTTCAGAGTTCTGCGTAGGGTGTGGTTTTTACTTTTTAGGGATAGTTTGTGCAGTAACTGTCTCTTATGTTAGTGACTTACATATGTACAAATTGAAACTGTAAATTGTGAACACTGGAAAGCATTGTGACATAGAATATAAACATCTTAGTAATATATTAAAATGAATGTAAAGGAGATTAAAATTACATTACTGTGAAACTTATCTTCCCACTCTAGGTTAAATTTTGGAGATTATATTAGTGGGTAACTGTTAAGAGCTTTGAAAACTGCACATTTCTGTTCAAGCCAGAATTATTATTTCTTTGTAACTTATTCAGCTTGGCAATTGCTTTTGATTTAGTGATTGATAACATGGTATAATGTATTTACATAGTTTGAAACTATTCATTTCTACACACTATTTTTAAAAATCATCTACTAGATGAAGCATACAATAAAGCTACCTGTGCTAAAATTTTGGAGTTTAGGTCCTTTAAAAAAAGAATTAATAATCATTGGCTACATCTATGATAAAAGTGATTTGGGTTTACTTAGATAACGCTGCAGTTGGTGGAAATGATGAACATTTAAAATGTTAACACCCTTTGAATGCATTGGATTTAAGAGAATAAACTTTTTGTAAAAATAAAAAAAAAGAAAAACTATTTTATTTTCATCTTACACTCATATTTTATCTTTCCATATTTTCTGACAATTATTTTTAATCTTGCTTGTTGTATACAAAGACAGTTACACACAAATTGTAAACATAATTTCTTCCACTTTGTTTAAAAGTACTGTTTTAAACACTTTCTCTTCTTCCATCAATATCTATGATAGTTTTAAACTATTTAATTAGAGGAAATTTAACATTTTGCCAGGTGATCTATATTCTTCAGGATCTGTCATTAAAGTTCCATGTTTTCATATAAATCTTTCTGTAGACTGAAACCCTTTTTAGTTTTCAACTGGCAATAACAACCAACATTAGTAATTGTGCTCCATAAAAGAGCATAAATTGAATAAGTACCATTACTGTCAAGGTTATAAAGGGATATATATATATATATATATATATATATATAAAATCCCAGTCCACCTCACACTCTGATGAAGGAAATGAGTGAAATAAAAATAAGGATAGTACTTATAACCTAATACAATAAATTTCCTTATTGGTAAATTGTTTCTTGTTTTTCATATGATAACTGTACAAATGAGAGAGAATCTGAGACAAAAGGCAAGAGCCAGTTTGGGCCAGGGTGAGGCTTCCCAGGAACACACACTTCTAACGAGAGAGCAGAGTTGGGGCCCCACATGCCTGTAGCCCAGGCTCCCCAAGGCTGTGAGGGGCTCCAGAGAACACAGGGAGGAGGCTTTGGGGAGAGCAGCCATAGCTCCTCTGTAACCTAAGAATTAACATGGCTGCTTCTTTACTGGAGTTTACTAGCTCCACTACCAATTTTTCACAACATCTTCCTTGAAATACATGCACATTTCAATACAATATATAGTACATGATGAATTTATAAATTTTGTCTCTTAAAATGAGTAATTAAGCAAGACAAAAGGACTGAATATTTCCATATTACTTCTGCTATATTTTCTCCTAGTGTTTCCTAATGTGCATCTTAGATTTTTTATTGTGTTACATCCCATCCTTCTTATTCTCTCATTCAATCTCTGCTTCATTAGGAGAGGGCTTGATCCATATACTCTGTGAGGACTTTAGCACCATGTTTCATATTCCACGTTCTCCAGACGTCGTTACACACATTTTTACACATTTTTAAATGCTGGTTAGTGTAGCGTTCTCATAATCTCCTCACTTCTTGAAAGCAGCATTTTTGAACACAGGAAACTTCAGGGGGAAAATTGAGATGTCAAAAAATTTAGATTTCTTCTGCAGTAACCAGCTCTTTTACCTATTGTTTGCCTATATTAAACTTATCTAAACAATTTGAAAATCACTGACATTAATATATGATGTTTTTTAAGACCTAAGTATTAAATTCACACAAATGGTATTGATTAACTTTAATCACTTATCTGCATTAATTGTGAAAAGCATGACTATGACTAAGCTGGATTGGAAAAGCCTCCTTAATTCTCAATATATTTCCTGAATACAACCTTCTTGCCATGAGTTTCCTGATGGCACCCTTCATGTGTTCATTTCTGAGGCTGTAGATGATAGGGTTGAAGAGGGGAGGAATTACTGAGTAGAACACAGACAGGACCATATCCTTGACACCAGCAGACATTGCAGGGGGTCTCAGGTAGACATAGAAGGAAGAGCTGAGGAAGACAGACACCACGAGGATGTGGGGGACACAGGTGGAAAAGGCCTTTTTCCTGTCTACTCCCACTGGAAACCTGAGCACAGTAGAAAAGATGTGAATATAAGACTTGATGATATAAATGAAAGAGCCGCCACCAACCACCAGAGCAGAGACAAAAATCGAGATCTGGTTGCTGAAGGTGTCAGAGCAAGACAGCTTCAGCAGAGAGGGGACGTCACAGAAGAGCTGCTGGACAGCATGCGAGTGGCAGAAGGGCAGCCTGAAGGTGTTGATGGTGTGCAGTGCTGCATAGATGATCCCGCTGAGCACAGTGGCCAGTGTGCTGTGGACACACAGCCGAGGGCTCATAATCACAGGGTAATGGAGGGGCCTGCAGATGGCTGCAAAGCGGTCATGAGCCATGATGGTGAGAAACAGTAACTCTACAAATACAAAGAATAACACAAGGAAGACCTGAGCTGCACATCCTGCCTTTGAAATGGAGCTTGTGCCCAGCAGGGAGTTCATGCAGGTGTTAGGGACCGTGACAGAAATGTAGCAGGTGTCCAGGATGGACAGGTTTCTCAGGAAGAAGTACATGGGTGTGTGAAGGCTCTTGTCAAGTGTAGTGACAGCAGCAATGACGAGGTTTCCCATTATGGTCACCAGGTAAACCAGAGAGAAGAACATGGCATAGAAAACCTGTAGATCCCACATGCCAGGAATCTCCATGAGGAGAAAGTCCATCATCGTGGTGGAGTTGGACATCTGTGGGTGATGTGGCTTGTGCCTGAGAAGAGAAGACAGCAGTGCTGACCCCAGGAAGAATCACAGTGTGGAAAATGCCTCCATAGCTATTAAACTTCAGTCCCTGGGACCACAGGGATGTTCAGTGCCTGGCTCTCCTAATACTTATGACAATTCTCCCTTAGTCGGATGATACTGTCCTTTGTCTGACTACATGTCCATTACCACTCTTACTCTGTTCATAATTACCACCTGCATTGAAATTCATGCAACCTGTTGTCTTCTAAAACTTAGTAACGTTTTTGGCATATGTGTGATATTTACACATCTTAATCCCAAGTAATTTACAATGTCTTTAAAACATTATTCTAATTTGGTTTTACTATCTAATGTGCAAAGTTTCCAAAATATTCACAAGTGATAAAAATATATCACTTTATATATTTCAGAAAGAAAAAAAATCCTATGTTGTAGTTTTTAATAGAAATAAAAAAACAAAAATTTGCAATGTCAAAACCATGGCTTATTTTACGCAAAATTTTAGTTTGCATCTTAGAGTGAAATAAGCTTGCTTTCTATTTTTCTCTCTTTCTCTCTTTTCCTCTCTTATGATCTAATCTAGGACCCAGAAAACGTTCTAGACTAAGGACCTGCTCTACCAGAGATTTTTCTGTGTCTGCTACTTTTTTGAGTTAGGTACAATATTTCTTTATCTCTGCTTCGATCGCTCTGTCTTGCTTTCTGTCTCTCACTTTGTCTCTCAAAATCAAGACAGTGATAGGTTATATGCTGTGAGAACTAGAGAAATTACTCAGAATATCAAAAACATTGCTGAAATGTCCCTGATTATAATTGTCAGGAACTTTGGTACCATGCTTGCTGTCATCCTCCATTTGTGGAGCATATACTACTGTCACCCACTATTTAGGTAAAATTCATTTATTAACCTGACCTCTCTAAATGTCCTTAAAGTTAGCACTGAATCCATGTTCTCAGAGCAGGCTCCCCTTGGAGCTCTGTCCTAACAAGCTGCCTGCCCCTCCTGTGGTTCTCAGGGATCTGCTGCCCTCTGCCCAATTCAATGGCTCTGTTTGCAAAAAGAATGTGCTCACATTTTCCTTTCTATGAGTTAGTAAAAATTTCCTTCCCTTGTATTTTTATGCTTTTGATATAATTTCAATTTTACTATAAAAAACTTACATGTGTTATGATAGAAACATTCAGCATGTGTCCTTAATATTTTTGAGCAAGAGAAATTGACCAATTTGAGACTCCCCAAGGCCTCTGAAGAATATGGTAGGGAGACAGGAGTCTCAGGACCTGCTATTTCCACTTGCCCCTTTAAACTAGTGACCTTCTTCACCCAAGATAAATGCTCTTGCCTAAAAAAGAATAAAGATTTACATTGCTGTAGTGTTTTGTTCGTTGAAATTTTTTGAGGATTTTTTTTATTATAACAAATATTTACCTGATGCTATCACAGTAGTTTTGAGAGTAGAAAAGGAAGCAAACATCTCTGAATCTCATGAAATTTTAATTCTACTAAAGCAGGCTAATGCTGTAGTGTTAAATTTCTGATTAAAAAGATTGTAATAAACAAATAATTCTATGATCACTAAGAAATTGTATATAGACACACAAAGAAAATACAATTTGATCAACTAAGTGATGATTTTTGGAAGATAGAACCTGGCCATGGAAATAAAGCCACATAGTTTACAGTGGACCCTTGAGTTATGACCAGCCTGACATATGAACAACTTGGGTAAAGAACAGAATTTTAATTTTAACTTATGGTCAAAGTTTTGAATGATGACCCAATTGCTGGCCTCTTGTGTTTCCATATGGTCTCATATACAGACTTAATCCTTAAAGAGTTCTGGAAGGAAAATTACAGCATTCTTTCCTGTCTGAAGTTAATTGAGAAATCCTGGGGCAATGCCTCTAAGGATACAGATCTGCCTGGAAGAAAGTTTGGCCTAAAATTAAACAGGATAGAGACTTTGAAGGTAATTGACCAACTTGAGTTACAACCAGCTTTGCAAATGCATTGAGTTAGTAAGTCAAGGGTCCATTGTGACTTTCTCCTCCAAAACTAATAATTTGTTTTACCACTTTGTGGACAACACCTGTATTTATCTGGTGAAAAGCTTTAGTGAATTAGATTAATATTAAATATGCCTATACTTTGGTTAGATGAGAGAATTCATTATGAAGCCTAAATTATAATCTTACAAAGATTTAAGACCAATATTTAATGATTTCCTATCCTAAGAGAACTAAAATCATGACAAAATATAATCATTCAATAGGATTTAGCTGATTTATACTTTAAGGATTTGTGATTTGAAATATTTTCTTCCTGTGGAAAAAGTCTAAACTGGGTGATCTGAAGATTTGTGTATAGGATGGATATATATATAATATTATATATATAACAATTATATATTATCATATTATATATTCCAAGAAATCTCTGTTGCTAGTCCAATCAGTATATGTCAAATAATATACATACCGGGAATCTGTACTTAAACTTTAATTGGAACACTTTCTGATACAATTGCAGTCTGTTTCTCTGAAACATATTGTCATTAGCATTGTTGTGCTCATGCCTCTCTTCATGAAAAGTCCATGACCTTACTCTCTTTGGTTTAGGACTAAAATTTCCAAATTTTCTGTGAAGTTATAATGAAATACACCAAATAAGGAGCCAGTATTCAGCAACCGCATGTAGTTTATGCAATACATAATGAGGAGCAGAAGCCTGGATATCTAGAGTTAGATCAAGTGTCACTAATATTTGGATATAAATGGCAAATAGATGTTTAGAATTCTATTGTGAATGAATAAATAATTTCAATATAACTTTAAAGCAGCATAGGTGCTTTTCTCTTGAAGAGTAAAATACCTTGTTAATTTGTAAATATGTAGATGGTGAAGGTTTACATTTCCACAAGCAAAGCAAATCAAATATTTTCTGAATTAAATACTCACTCAGTCTCAATAAATAATCTGCTTCTACACAATTTATTTAAATAAATTACATGATTAGTTTTGTCAAAATGAATCACTCTAGCTGTAAAGGAAAGTGCTAAATGCATTTCTGCTCCCTCATATTTAGATATTTGAACTCTTCCCAAAACAAATTGCTGCTTTCTGCAAGAGTATAACCTCAAATCTTTGTACATATATTGAGTTGATAAAAAGCTTCAGATTTCTTCAAGTTGCTGTCAGTGAATATTTGAAACATTTGTTTCTTTCTTCCACTTTTTAATTTTTGAAATTTACTCTTGTGAAAGCATGACTTTGTATGTGACACAATAGCCTACTTCCTAGAGCACATGGTTTGGGATTTTAAATGTTTCCTTTTCCTTTTGCTACAGCTGCTTGCTATTGTGAAACCTTATGCTCAAGTTTTTGAACTGACCCAATGATACCAAGATATGTTTCACATATTTATTGTGTACAAACATTTCCAAAACTGTTAGACAATTAAAATGATAGACACTACATATTATACCTTAGATAATTGATATTGTGGTGATATTATGGGTAATAACATGGGTGTTGTCTTAGAAAGCTGAAGGCTATGTTGAAAATGTCCATCCTTACATGTACCAATTGCAACTTAACTAATGTACGTAATTAAAGTGGTCCCTCTAGATAATAATTTAATCTCTTTCTTTTGTTGAAATGAATTAATAACCATTTTATGTAAAATTATTAAATTAATATTCTGTCATGGTCACAAATGTGACATGTTCTTTAATAAAAATATAGGCCTTTTGCAACAAAATGAAATTTTTTCCTTATCTTACTGTGTAGATTTTTAAAACAATAACACATTAATCAAAATTTCAAACAAAAAACTCATGGCATCATTGGTTTACCTACTAATTTACTTCTCAGTTATTCTGGAAATTACAATTGGAGTATCTAACACTCAGCTCAGGCCCAGCTAAAAGTGGTGGACTAATGAGGAAAAAAATTGCAACCAGATCATCTAATCAAAATGCAGCACATTTAAAAAGAGATTTTTGGAAGATTTAAATTATAAAATATTCCATTTTATGTGCTTTTTTAAATCATATTTATATTCCTTCATTTTTCTTTTAAATAGTGGCTTTCCTTCTCAGGGAATCTCGTAGATGTAGCCCCCTGATTAAACTTCTCTGACCTTTGTATACAATGCTTAGGAGTCTTCTGTATTTTAAATTTCTGTTGATAGTCACCACAAAGAGCTGTCCAGTTTTGAATCCCTTTACATACTTATGCAGCCTGTCTTTGAAATGATGGGGTTTTTTGGCAACTTTTGACCCACTCATTGCTTTACATTTTTAATTCAAAGTGAGAAGTTAACATGTTTCTTTACATCAGGTGAGCCATTCAGTTTCATCAAATAATTTCTCGAAGTGATGATTTACTGAAAGATGCAATACATAAATTTACAGTGAACCCTTGACTTACCAACTCAGTTTGTTTTTGAGGGTGGATTGTAACTCACGTTGGTCAATTGAAAGCTCAGGCTCCTCTACACAGCCTTCAAAATTTGTCTCCTATATAATTTTAGGACACACTCTCTTCCAGGCAGAACTCAATGTCCTTAGAGACACTGGCCCAGGATTTCTCAATTAACCCATCACAGGAAAAGATGTTTTAATGTTCTTTCCAAAACACTTTAAGTGTTCAGTCTGCATCTGAGAACATCTGGAAGCACAGGCAGACAACATTCAGGTGGTAACTCAAGATGTTAGCCATAGGCTAAGACTAAAATTTGAGTCATAATGCAAGTTGTACTGATGTCAAGCCTGTTGTAATTCAAGGGTCACTGTATATCAGCACATACAGATAGATTTGTGCTTGATTAAATGCATTCTATGTACTCAAATAAGTTATTAATTCATTCCAAATGAATGAGTGTTCAGCACAGATGGAAGGACAGAGACACTTATCAAGATATTCATAATAATTCCCCACGCTCACCAGATCCAGCCAGTTCATCCTGGACCTCTTTTATCCATGTAAGATGTCCAAACGTACATGAACCAATTTTTCAATGAAGAAACCTCATCATTGTTTCTTTTTTTAAAGAATTCATAGGGTCTGGGGATTTAGCTCAGTGGTGCCACCACCTGCCTCACAAGCACAAGGTCCCAAGTTTGATTCCTGATACCAAAAAAAAAAAGACTTCATGAGAATTTTGTGGTCCAGCTAGTCACCAGAGACAGGTTTGTGTGATTGTAAGACAATTGTTACATCATTCCAAGTATGTAGTTCAGGGAAACAATTTCAAACATTGGCAGGGCCCTTAGAGACTCATCAGGAAATCCACAGAACACTATTGGTCCATGCCAAAGGGATTTGGCCTAATCAATGCACATGTTTGGACCTCAGTGTGGTTTGCACATCTGAAAATATTGATGTTCATTTCCTTCTTGCACTACCTCATAGATTAATGACTTTCAGCACTCACAGTAAGAAATGATGAAAATCCTCAAGGGCAGGCATTTAAAGGTGAGAAACCTAGCTCCTGCTGAGACTTCTGAAACAGCAATAACCTCTGCATTAAAACTCAGCAAAACTAATTATGCTGAAAATTGGGTAATTAAATTACCTCTCAGTCTTTTTTGTCTAGAATTCTGAGATATACAGAAATGATGCACTAAGGTATAAGCTTGCCTAAGTTAGCATGCATTGGTAAAAGTAGTTGAGGTTTATCCAATGACTGAATAATTTATGAAAATAGAAAAAAACTTCCATTCTTCTAGAAATTCATATTAAAATGATTTTTATACATTCTATGTGTCACTCATGTGAGTTTTAATGTGTACAAACACGAGTAATTTTTTTCTGCCAGATGAGATTTTCCAGTCAAAACTGCTTAGTTTTGATTTTTTCACAGAATGATCCCAAATGTAATTTAAAAGTATTAATACACACTCATACTTGTGTTTTATTATATATGTAAATTTCTGAGCATTTTCAATGATCAAGTTCAGGATTGTGTCTCAGGAAACAAGCTCTCATACTTATTCATCAACAATATCATTTGTCATTGTAACGGCTTTTGAACAAGTATCTGAAGCCAGATGGCATTTTACCAGATGGTCAGCAAGGAAGCTCTCTGAGATAACTTGGGCCTTGGAAGAAACAAGAATTCTGTCTTTTTCCTTTAATGAATATTTTCATAAAATGAGATGACAGAAAGCTTAGTCTGGCATGGAAAGTTATAATACAGGCTATGACTGTGTTCTCTGAATCAAAGTGTGCACGTGTTTCCACTCGGTAAGGCCTCAGTGTATTTTCACTTGGCTGGGGGCTAGATGGTAGGAAGAAAACATGGGGACAAGGTGTTTGCCTTGAAGAGACTACCAAAGTGAAAAAAGAATTTCAACAAGGAGTTTCCTGTGATAGGGATAATTGAGCATAAACAACAAGTAGAATTGCTTTCTCCTAAACTTTCTCTTTAACTGTGAGTTAATGAGTATGTTCTTATGAACCCTAGCATGTAAACATTAAGGAAGTGCTCCTGAAGTTATTCTTTTGAAGGATGAATGAAACTACTGAAATAGCCTTGGACCAGGTCTCCCAACATGTGTGTCTAAGGGGGTCACTGAGGGCTGTGAGACAGACTTCTGCATGCATTGTGTACACTGCCCAGTGGAGGGCCTTGCTGCAATGTGCCTTAGAAAACTGAAGTAATAAATATGCTGGCATTCTCTCTAACTTCCAGATAAGGCAACATATCCAGGATAGCATGGGGAAACCAGACTTCAACTCTGACTTCATCCTGGTTGGAATCTTTGATCACAGTCCCATCCACATCTTCCTCTAGACCCTGGTCCTGGTCATCTTCACAGTGCCCTGCATGGTGAACGCAGCCACGGTCCTGCTCATCCATTTGGATGCCCAGCTGTGCACACCCATGTACTTCCTCCTCAGCCAGCTCTCCCTCATGGACCTCATGCTGGTCCGTACCACTGTCCCCAAGATGGAGATCAACTTCCTTTCTGGCAGGAAATCCATCTCTCTGACAGGCTGTGGGACCCAGATCTTCTTCTATGCGTTCTTTGCTCAGAGCTGAGTGTTTCCTGCTGGCTGTGATGGCCTATGACCACTATGCTGCCATGTGCCACCCTTTAAGGTACCCAGTGCTCATGAGGCAGATACTCTGTGTGCTCCTGACTGCTGCTTCCTGGATCTTGGGCTCTCTGGACGGCATAATTGTGCTCACAGTGGCCCTGTCATTCTCCTACTGCAACTCTCTGAAAATTCACCACTTTTTCTGTAATGTCACAGCCCTTCTACCTCCCTCCTTCACAGACATGACAGCATTCAAAAGGCTACTGTTCATCTGTTGCATGGTGATTCTAATCTTCCCTGTTGCAGTTATCCTCACTTCCCACTTCTGTGTCCTTCGAGCTGTCATCCACATGGGCTCTGGGGAAAGTCACCGCAAAGCCTTCACGACCTGCTCCTCCCACCTGTTAGTGGTTGGGCTCTACTATGGGGATGCCATGTTCATGTACATGAGACGAGCTTCCAAGCACATCCCGGAGCAGGACAGGATGGTGCTGGCCTTCTACACCATCCTCATGCCCATGCTGAACCCGCTCATCTACAGCCTGAGGAACAGGGACATCTCCAGGGGGCTTAAGAAGCTGCTGGGGAAAGGAAAGCTTCTGTGACTTTATAGAGATTCTTGGAAAGTCCACTCTTGGTGGTAAGAGAATGGGAATCACTTTCATTATCCATCCAAGCTTGCTTTTTTCTGCTTTTTCTTTTCAAATTGAAGAGATCTCTTACACACTATTCTGATATATGTACAATACATGGCCCTTTAGCTGGGTGGAGAAGAGGTAGTCCCCCAAGACTGTGCACCTCTGTAAATGTCAGTTCTCTCTGGGCATCTCCACAAGTGGTGGCTGATTCTGGGGTGCTTTTTTTCTCCAGCCTGAAGTGCATCTCGAGGCTCTTTGCTTGTGTAAGACTGAGGAGCACAATTGAATCTGGATGTGAACACACACATCTCTGTTCATGGAGCAGTCATCTGGTGGTGTGTGTCTTCAGTTTTACTGGTGTTCAAATCTTGTATGAAATGGTTTTTTTGGAACTGGGGATCAAACTCTAGTCCTTGTGCTTGTGAGACAGGTGGTGGAACCACTGAACTAAATCCCAGGCCCTTGTATGAAATATTTGTGTCTTGATTCTTCCTTACTTATTTCCCAAACATTTAGAAGTGGGGAGTTAGTGGGGGCTCTTCTTTCATTTAAGTTTCTATATAAAATAGCTCTTATAAATTACTCTTTAACTTGTATATTAAATGTAGAACTTTAATGATTTTGGATAAAATATCTGTTCCATTTGGCTGCACAATCATCCTTGTTATCTTATTTATTTTTATCCCTCATTCATTCAGTATGGAATGCTTGAGAAATTATGAAACTATCAGTTTCTGCAATTGATAACCTTGTTTTTGTTTAAACAAAACTCTGAATAAAATCATTTGTTTTAAATTAACTTTAACCCTTTGTCCTTGGTGCTAGGGGTGGAATCCAGAACTTAACACCCTGGAGCTACACACTCAGCCCTTTTCTTTTTTTATTTGGAGATAGGATCAGCTTGAACTTGAATTTCTCTTGTCTCAGCCTCCTGATCAGCTGGGATTACAGAAATGTGCTCCCCCACAACCTGGCTAAAAATCTTTCCTTCAGTATTTCTGGCTCCTAAATCTGTCCAAGTTAACTTCTTAATGTTACACAAGGGGGCTACACTTTGATAAAACATTCATTTTTCTAATATGTTATCACATGATTGTAGTCTGTGTATCCAAATTAATGCATCCTTGAGAATTGAAAACAGTCATTGCTTATCTCATAGTAATTGCCTTGTTTTTCCTGTCATCTAATCCATCTTTTATTTGATAATATTTTATCATTTTAAATTCATGATCATACTAAACCTAGATTTTATGGTTTAATGACATGACCATGGGATATAATTGATTGCATTATATAGGCAATTACAAAATACTTTTTTCCTAGTAGAATATTCTCAACATTTTTCTTTTTAGTGAAATTCATGGATCAAAATGCAGCATTTAAGTGCACAATCCAGTAGTTTTGAACATAGTCATAGCTTTGTGTAAACATTAACACTAATCTATTTATGAACAGTTTTATTACTCTGAAAAGCAAACTCATAGTTATCCGTATTTCTTTCCCATTCCCTCTTGCCCTTATTCTTGGCAATTGCTATTTCTTTTTCTAGTTTCCAAGTTTATCTTACTGCATCATATTAACAATACAGAACAGTGAGATTCATTTTGGAATAGTGGCAGGTGCACATGACATATTTTTATTACTTTGTCCCCACTACCCATCTCTCCTTCCACTTTCCCCAGTCCCCTTCCTCATAGCAAATAGTGTACTTTCTACTTTATTGTCCTCTCTCTCTCCCTCTCTCTCTGGCTGTCTGTCTACATCAGATTGCTCATAGAAGATGTGTAATATTTAACGTACTATGTCTGGTTTATTTCCCTTAGCATGGTGGTCTCTAACTCCCTTCAATTTTCCTGCAAGGACATGGATTTGATAGAGTATATATACAGAAATGAGTTGGGGCTGGGAAACCGACAGCAGAACATCAAGATAAAACTCCATGGCTTCCTGAGAAGGGCACAAAAAACCTGCTGGTGAGCTCTGCTCTTACCTAGACTTACGCCTTTTGATCCCACTCAGTCCCACTTTGGGACACAAACCCCAAGTTAAAGCTGTTCCCAGGGAAGCCCCATTTTATTTGAATGGCTTTACATGTGTTCCAAGTGTTTGGGTCACCACACTGGTTGACTGAGTGACCATTCAAATCTCCCCCTCCCAGAGTGAGGGTAGAAACCTACAATGGACTGGAAAGAAGCCCAGTTAGTGACCACCACTGACCATGACCCAAATTCTAGGACAGCAAAAGAAAGACCAGCCCGGAGCTTGCTGCAGTGGCCGTCTTGGCACTGGGTGTACTTTGGTCACTGACAGTGTAGCTCTGGCTCCACCCCCTTGGAGCTCTCCATGTCCCTCCCTACTTCTAAGGACATTCCACCTGGAGCAGCCTGTGCGTGAGCCTCAGGGCACATGGATGCTAAAGTCCACTCCTTTCTCTTTTTTTGGTACATTTTAGGTATACAACACATTGGCAACTTTTACCTTTACATGATGCAGCTTGGTTCTTATTTTTTTCCCATTCCTAGCCCTCCCTTCACACCCTCCACCCTTCCCTATTTACAAAGACTTTATTTCCATTTTTTCCATTTCTCATAATTTTCCTTTCCCTTCTTTCCTTTCCCCTGCCCCTCCAACTACCCCTACCCCTTTGGACCTTTTCTTCCTATTTCAAATTATTGATTATTCATTTTAATCATTGGTACATTTTAGGTATACAATATAATGACATTCATCATTGGAAATTTGCAGCTTTACATAATCTCTCTTGGTTCTTATTTTTCACCCTTTCCCAGCCCTCCCTTCAACCCCTCCATTCCTCCCTATTTACAAAGATTTTCTTCCTATTTTTCCATTTTCACTTATTAATCCCATTCCCTTCTATCCTTTCCCCTAGACCTCCCACTTCCTTCCCCTTTGCCCCTTTTCTTCCTATTTCACATTACCTATTATACATTTTAGTCCTTATTTACACTTTCAGTTTCTCACACCAGAGAAATTATTTAGTATTTATACATGTGTGTCCTATTTATTTCACTTACGAGTATCATCTCAATGTGCATCCACTTAGCTATAAATGTCTCTAATTTCTCGTTTTTTATGGCTGAGTAGTACTCCATTTTATAAAAAAAAAAAAAAAACATTTTCTTTATCCAGTCTCCAGTTGATGGGCATTTGGGCTGTTTCCAAGTTTTAGCTATTACAAACTGTGCTGCTATGAACATAGGTGCACATATATCACTGTGGTAGGATTCTTTTAATTCTTTGGGGAAGATCCCCAGCAAAAAGTCCATTCCTTTCTGACCCTGAGCCCCATTCTGTGACCCTCCTCATGAATCTCCTGGAGGATAATGCAAGACCAAGGCTGCCACAGATACACAGCAGCCCTGCCAGGCTGATCGCCCTTCCCTATAACAACCTTACTATCTGTCTGGCTGTGGAAGGCTTTGTACTCACCCTCTACAGGACTGCCACTGTATTTCATCTCTACAGATTTGCCTATTCCACACACTACACAAGTGGAATGACACAGTATGTGATATTTTGGGAGTGGCCTCTTTCCCATGGGGAATGTCAGGTTGAAGCGGGTATCAGTAACTTATTCTTTTCTATGAGTTAATAATATTACTTTATATGATTTTGTTACATTTGATTTGTTCACCTAATAATTGATAGACATTTGAAGTATTTCCATGTTTTTGCTATTATGATTAATGTTTCTACAGACATTCATGTACAAGTTTTTGTGCAGACATGTTTTCAGTTCCCTTGGGTGTGTATGTTGAAATGGAAGTTTTCAGTCACATAGTAACAGTCTCTAACTTTTAGAAATGCTGCCCAACTGTTCTCCACATTGGCTGCAAAAGGTTACATGTCTCCAAGCAAACGTAGCATGCTTTCAGCATTTCCAGATCCTCACCCTTTTGGTATTTTCCACTCTTTAGTTACACCATCCTCTTTGGTGGGGAGTTGTATCTCACTGTGATTTTGTGTGTATTTCCTGAGTGACTAGTGATTCTAAGCTGGTCATTTGTCCTTTTCTTTGTTTAGATTTCTTCATATCTTCTGGACACTAAACCTTTCTCAGATGTATAATATGAATACATTTTAACTCTCATCCAGTGAGTCATTTTTTCACTGATTGAAAGTGTCCTTTGAATTATAAAAATGTATGATTTAATTGAATCTGACTTAGATTCCATTTTAAGTGCTTCCAGTTTTGATATATCTTGCAAAATATTAATCTTAGATTTAGGTGTTTTCCTTTAAGAGTTTTAACTCATATTTATGTCACTGTGGCATTTTGAAGGTCATTATTTTATGAAGCATGAGGTACATGTCCAGCTGCACTCTTTCCGCGTGGACACCCAGCTGTAACAGCACCACCTATTAAAGATGTCACACTTTTCCTCTTATGTCATCAAAAGATGTTTGACTGTAGATTTACCCACTTATTTCTGGATATCTATTTCCATTTCATGGATCTGTACCTGTATCTCATGATAATAGATGCCTTGAGTATACCACACTGAGAGACAAAGTTTGAAGTTGGAAAATCTGAGTCTTCCAACTTTGATATTTCTGGCTATCTCTTAAATTTCTCCATAAATGTTAGAATAATTTTGTAAATTTCTCATAAAAGTAACGGCTAGAATTTTTAGAAAGATGGTATTGGATCAAAAGAATATTTTTAAGGGAATTTTTATCTAGTTTTTCTAATTCTTAAATACAGTGTATCTTTCTTACAAATTTCTTTGAACATTTTGTAGCTTCTTGTGTGCAAATCTTTTATTATTTCATTTTTAAGTATTTGATGATATTTTATCATTTATGATACTGTTATAATAAATTTGTTGTGCTAATTTTATTTTCTGATTATTCATTGCAAGGTGAATGATTTTTATGACATGTGGATAATGCTACATTTGCTGATATTTCTGTCCTATGTCTGGTTCTCCCTCATCCTTTCTATACCCTTTCTATATTTATAGAAATATTATTTATAGAGAAAATTCAGTAATCATATAATTAACTATTGACTCCTCATTATTTACTTCCCTATTTATACTCTTCTGTCTGTGCCTTCTAACTTACCAGACAGGCTTTCTTAGGAGGTCCCTTGAATAGATTAAGAAATGCCCAGCTGGTTAGCAAAGCAGGCCTGTGTGTGTGTGTGACAGACAAGCAGTGTGGGTGACTCTCAGCACATGGAGAGGGAAGACGCTGGAAGTGGGGGGCAGCACTTTAGGAAGTGCAGATGGTGGAATGGCGGTGCTATGGGCTGAGTGTAGGGAGAGAAGCTGAGACAGACGTAATGCGATGCTTACAGAGTTTTGGATCAGTGTGGTGGGATGATCTGGAGATGGAGAGGTGATAACTGCCACAGGAGGATGACTCAGAGCCTCCCCACTGTGCTATAGCAAAGGTAAAGTCCCAAACTTTACCTCACACATTTTACTGTCACAGAAATGCCACAAAACCCACACTTAGTAAAATTATTCCAAATATGTTTTAAGGCAGTTAAAGCCTTGGTATCCTGAGCCATGTTGGAGCAACTTATATTCCACCATTGTTTGATCTGTGCTAATTTCCTCAGCAACACTGAGAGGTGTGACAGAAGCTGAGCTCCCTCTGGGTGAGGCCCTGAGACAGCACAGGAAAAGCTCCCTCTGGGTGTCCTCTGCTGAGTCATGCAAGGGAGGTCCATGTGTTTTCAGAGAAGAAGCAGAACAACCTCCTGGATTATCAAGTAAGAAAAGTACATTCTTATGATGTGGCTTCTACTTGGGTTTCAGTGATTTTCACATGTGAAATTATCAGTCTTAATTTCTCAGTTGAGCTAGATGATAAAGGTACATTTCTTAAATTAAAACAAATGCATAAAGGGGATTACATACTATGAATTCAATTATTGATACACAAGAGTAAACATTTAGTTTATTTAATGGAAAAAAGACATGCATCAATAAAATTGTGTTTGAAGTAGATGCCAAAGTTGATTTGTTTTAAAAATAAAATTAAAACTACCCTCTATTGATAGGTCTCCCACTACCTCAGCAGCTATTATGTATAATAGCTGCCCTCTTCCTATGATACCTTGCCCCCTGCCCTGTGTGACGTCATGCCAAGATGGTTGCTCCCACCAAAGAACAAATCCTTCTTCCCAGCATGCCCCTGTTCCCGCCTAGAGAGTAACCTAATACTCGCTCACGTCCTACCATCTAGTGATGTCACTGGCTCCTCCATTCCCTAGTCACTACCCCACTCAACCCCGCCTCTGCCCCTACAAACCCCACCCCAGTCTCTATAAAAGACTCTCCCTGCCCCAGCCATATTGCTTTTGTCTCTCCTTCATTCAGAGACAGCCCAGCAGATCTATTCCCCTAATAAAGACTTGTTGTGGCCTGGTCTAGTCTTGGTCTTCAGCCTTTTACCTGACATTTCTGGTGCTCTGACTCGGATGGTAGATGGTCCATTAACAGACGATCCCCCACAGGATGGGGTTGATTGGCCTTTTTGGCCATCTCCATCAGACAGACCATATCTGCCGTTGCCAGGACCCTCTGGGTCTTTCTACCTTTGCCATTGCTGATGCTACAAATCCACACCGGTCAACAATGTCTGGCTGAGTAGGGAGTTCAGCCTCCCTCTCGTCGGGTTCTCTGTCTTGTTCTCTCTCCCTCCAGAGACTTCTCAGAAATCCAAGTGCTTGGTCAGAGAATCCTCCACTGCCACTGGGCCCAGGACCATGCCCCTGGGAGACGTCCCATCAGCCCCGCTCCTCTCATTCTCTCCCTCTGGGAGACTCACTTGGAGATTGTCAAAGGAGACAAGGACGCTTCTCCCCTTTGTCCTTCTCCCAGGGAGCTGCCTCTACCTCACCTGCTCTAACAAGGGGGCCCAACAATCCAAACCCCGCCCCTCAATGCCTCTGGGCTGCCTTCTGGCACAACTCAAGCCCCCCAACCACCTAGACTCCCTGAATTGGCAACAAAAGAGGATCTGGGAAAAATGAAATCAGAAATAATTTCTCAGATAACAGCAAAGATTGTCCCCATAGTGCAAGGCAAGATTAATAAATCTAGAGAGGACACAGATAAAAAATAGAGGATCAGAGGAACATAATGGAATCCTAACATAGGAAACAAATGGAATTCACAAAACAGATGCAAACAGATTTCTAGGAGATTAAAAACTCCATCAAAAGTCTGTGCAGCAGAATGAACCAATGTGAGGATAGAATTTCAGATATAGAAGATGAGATTGCATTAGTGGCCAGGAAAAGAAAAATTGCTTTAAAATTGTAAAGGAACACAAGAAATCAATCCAGCATCTGCTAGATGATACAAAGAAGAATAACATAAGACTGATCAGAGTCAATGAAGAAAGAGGAGAGAGTGCAGATGACATAAAAAAATCTGTTCACAGAAGTGATGGCAGAAAACTTCCCAAGGAGGGGAAAAGAACTTGACATACAGATAAGTGAGGCACATAGGACTCCAAATAGTCTTGATAAAAAAAAAATCTACACATAGGCATGTAATAGTGAGGATTCCAGAAACCCAACAAAAGTAAAAAATTCTACAAGCAGAGAGAGAAAAGTAACAGTTCACATACAAAGGAAAGCCCATCAGAATCACAGCAGACTTCTCAACACAAACCATCAAGGCAAGAAGAGCTTGGAGTGATGTTTTTCAAGCCCTAAAGGAAAACAGCCTCCAACCCAGATTGATGTACCCTGCAAAACTATCTTTCAAAATCGATGGAGAAATAAGATTCTTTCATTATAAAGAGCACTTTAGGAAATTCATGAATACCAAACCAGCACTCCAAAAAATTTTAGACAATATCCTAGGAAAAGACAATGAGGATCACAACCCCAGGAAACCCAGCAGAATGAATCTGTTGGGAGTGACAAATTAAATGCAAAGGGGGAGAATCCAACAAAAAGAAAAAGTCATGACAAGGCTTGTAAAGCTTTTAACTTCATGTCCCTAATGAGTGTATAATTCAATCTTATTATTGTACTGATTAGTATTTTTCTGATTCTAGAGTTGCACACCTTTCCTTGTGCTATACTGGCTATTTATCATAATATTGTGTCTACTTTTAATTGGGTTGTCTATTAATGAGCTATAAGTGTTCTTTATATATTCTGGTTATAGGTTATATGCATTGTAAATATGGCCTGTTTAAGGACTACTTTTCATTTTAATGATGTCATTTAAAGTTCTAAATTTTGATGGAATCTCATTTATCAATTTTTTTCTTTTATACATCATGTTTTTTGTATCCTAAGTAGTTCTTGCCTACCCTAAATTCATAAACATTTTCCTTTATAATTTCTTCTTAAAGTTTTATACTTTTAGGCTTTCATATTTAGGCTCATAGATCCTTTCAAGTTATTTTCATGTATGGAAATAAAGGGTTGAGGTTAATTTTTATATGTATGGGTACCAGATGTTCTAGTGCCATTTGTTGAAAATACTGTCTTTTCCTCGGCCCTTGAATTGAGTTCATATTCTATAAAATGTTAATGTTAAATAATCTTTCAAAACTCAGTGAACCATATATGGGTGGTTCTATTTCTAGATTCTCTGTTTTATTCCAATTATCTATATGTCTTTCCTTACTCAAACACTGCCTTGATTATTGTAGCTTTAGAAGAAGTCTTAAAATTAGGCACTAAACATCTTTGAACACTATTTTTTTTTCTTTTTCTTTTTACTTTTCTAGGTCCTTTGTACTCCTACATAACTATTACATTTCAATGTCCAATTCTTCATTTATAGCAAGTAAACATAGACCTGAATTTTTATATATACCTTGTGTTTGCTAATCCTGCTAAATTCAAGTACAAGTTCTAGGGGCTCCTAGAGATTTCTTAGTATTTTCTCTGTAGATGATCATTTCATCTACATATAAAGATTTTGCTTCTACCTTACCAATCCTATCCTAATTGTGTCATTTTATTGCCAGACTATTTTGGTTTGATGGACAGATGAAGTGTAGGCATATCTGCCCTTGTTCCCCATCTTAAGGAGATAGCATTGTATCTTCTCCATTCATAAAAGGCATTTTCACTGGAAGTATGGAGTACATGTCTTTAATAAAATGGAGTTCTTACTACTCAGCCATAAAAAATGAGAAATTAGAGACATTTATTGCTAAATGGATGCACATTGAGGTGATACTCTTAAGTGAAATAAATAGGACACACATGTATAAATACTGAATGGTTTCTCTAGTGTGAGAAACTGAAAGTGTAAATAAGGGCTAAAAGGTATAATAGATAATGTGAAATAGGAAAAAAAGGGACAAAGGGGAAGGAATTGGGAGAAGTAGGGGAAAGGAAAGAAGGGAATGGAATTAATATGAGAAAATGGAAAAATGGAAACAAAATCTTTGTAAATAGGGAAGGATGGAGGGGTTGAAGGGAGGGCTGGGCAAGGGTAAAAAATAACCAAGAGAGATTATGTAAAGTTGCAAATTTCTAATGATGAATGTCATTATATTGTATACCTAAAATGTACCAATGATTAGAATGAATAATTGATAATGCAAAGTAGGAGAAAAGGTCCATAGGAGTAGGGGTAGTGGGAGGGGCGGGGAAAGGAAAGAAGGGAAAGGAAAAATGATGAGAAATGGAAAAAATGGAAACAAATCTTTGTAAATAGAGAAGGGTGGAGGGGGTGAAGGGAGGGCTAGGAATGGGGAAAAAATAAGAACTAAAATGCATTATGTAAAGTTACAAGCTCCCAATCAGAAATGTAAATGTGTTGTATACCTAAAATGTACCAATAAAAGAATTTAAGTAATAATTTTAAAAAAGAAAATTTTTATCCTATTAAAATGTTATTGTGGACATTGTAGGGAGTTATTCACAAGATATTCAATAATTAAATTTGTTACAAGTAGAAGCTTAATCATGTTCACAAATTTCTCATTTCCATGAAATTAATTATCCATTTGCTTCAGAAATGAATCACATTGTACCAAATTTTTGTGTAAGGATTTATTAATATTTAAATTGTTAATATCCTGGGCAGAAACAATTCCTGAAGTGACAACTCACAGACTGACCACCCTGGTCTCTGTAAGCCGAAGGGCCTCTCTGTCTCCCTCCACAAATTGCCCAAAATCTTACAGGATGGCCCGTCTGGCCCTCCAGGCCCCCCAGGGCCCAAACTGTGAGGAGGAGGGGCTGAGAGACCTTGTTGGATGTGGACGCAGGGCCTGAGGGGCTTCCATGACCCAGGGCTTTCTCGGTGGCTTCTCAGGCTCCCTGGGCCAGGACCCGGAGACTTGAGCAGGAAACACAGCTGGAGCTGAGTGTGTGGGACCTGGGGCCTTGGTCTGACCAGGGCAGCAGCATCTCCAGAGAGCTGAGGACCTTGTGTGGGTCACAAAGTGTGAGGCAGCCAGGACACAGGAGGACCAGGGCACCCACCTGTCCCAGGAGACCTGGGTGCTGTCATGCTGAGGGTGCTGTGCAGGGTCCTGGACCCAGCCTTCACCTTCCCCACTGTGACCCTGCAGTGAGCACAGATGACCAGGGGACTGGGCTCAAAGGGAAAGAAATCAGGAGTTAAAACTTCAGTAAAATGCAGCTGTTGCTCTTACTCATCTCTGAATGTCTCACTTTCGCCCACAGGAATTATTCACTACAGCACACAGCTCTGTAGATGATCAGTCCTACTCACTCATTTGTAAAAGGAAGCCCATTCTGTGTCCCAAAGAGCAAGACTCAGTTGACAAAGGTTTCTGTACTGCAGTGGCACAGACCTATGGGTTAGACTCTCAGGAGGCTGAAGCAGGAGGACTGCTTGAGCCCAGGAGCTAAAGGATACCCTGGAAAAAAGTGACAACTTGTTTTAAAAACATTGTGGAGGACTTGTGAAATAAAGACAAACCATTTCTACACAGATTGAATAGGACATGGATGGATTTCTGTGATTAACAAATGGGCATCCATGTGTTGAGTTATATTTCATTGAAGAATTAAGAGTGTGCATGTAATATTCTATTTTTTCATGTCTTGGGCTATATGTTTATCTAGTGTCACTCAAAATGCACTACATTTTATGGGGGAATTTTATATGCTGATGGGAATCATTATTTAGAGTTGCAAGGTGTTGAGAACACAGATCCTGTGGGTCAGCAGGTGAGGGGAGTTAGAGGTGATTGTGAGGTAGAGGACGTTTCTGTCCTCTGCACCATCACACTGCATCAGTGTGATTCCAGATGTACAGTAATAATCAGCATGTGTAGGTGAAGCTGTGAACTCAGGAAGCTTTGCTTTATGTATTCCTGCTACACATGAGAAAATTCAATGTCATGATTTATCCAATCACATAAATTTTGAGAGGTCAGAGTAAGAAAAGTAGAAAGGACAATGGGATAAGTGGGTTCAAAGGAGTGTGAGTATTTTGAGGGGGATTCAGAGCAATGTGCTTTTTACTGTATTTTTCAAAATTAAAATATTCAACAAACGTTTTGATCATAGAACACATTCAAAATGAGTGCAAAGTTTTCTGCATTTTCCATTTCAATATCTCCATAATAATACAATATTGTCCTCAAAATGACGAAAACTTCAGGCCAAGTATTTTTATTGGAAAGATGAGACAAAGAAAGTGAAAGTGTATATACAAAAACACACAGTTTTTATCATATCATACCACAGAATTTTAAAATCTAAATCTTAAATTCTAGTTTCTGAGCCATCAAACTTAAACATGTTTCTAGTGACTATCCTCTGCTGAATACACTGTGACAGAAAGTTGCCTACATTGTTGTAGAGCAGAACTTCACAGCCACTCTTCCCAGGGCCCCCAGCACCTCCTTGTTCCTCAGGCTGTAGATCACAGGGTTGAGCACTGGGGTGAGGACGGTGTAGAAGACAGCCACCACCTTGTCCTCTGCTGGAGACCGGAAGGACTTTGGGCGGAGATAAGTGAAAACAAAAGGCACATAGAAGAAGGTCACCACAGTGAGGTGGGCACTGCAGGTGGAATAGGCCTTCTTCCTGCCTTCCCGTGAGTGCATGCGGTAGACAGCGAGGAGCACTTTCATGTAGGAACCCAGGATGACCAGGAAAGGGAACAGGAGAAAGAAGAAGGCACTCACAAACACAGTGTACTCATAGACCCAGGTGTCCACACAGGCCAGAGTCAGCATAGCTGGGATATCACAGAAAAAATGATTGATGGTTCTGGACCTGCAGTAAGGGATATGGAGGGCATAGACTGTGTGAGCAGAGGAGTTGACAACACCCATTGCCCAGGACCCCAGGATCATCAGCACACACACTCTTCTGCTCATGCGGATGGGGTAATGCAGAGGGAAGCAGATAGCCACATAACGGTCATAGGCCATAGACATCAGGATCAGTGCTTCTGAACCTGCTAAAGTCCCGAAAAAGAAAGTCTGCAACCCACACCCGATGAAGGAGATGGACTTGTTTCCAAAGAGGAAACCGGAAGCCATCTTGGGCACAGTGGTGCAGATGTAAATGAGGTCCATGAGGGAGAGCTGGCTGAGCAGGAAATACATGGGTGTGTGGAGCTGGGCATCCAGGAGGATGAGCAGGACCATGCTCAGGTTGCCAGCCAGGGCCATCAGGAAGATGGGGACAGTGAGAGTGAAGAGGAAAAGGCCAAGGCTTGATGGGGGGAACAGGCCCAGGAGGATGAAGTCGGTAGAGGTCTCATTGTGATGTTCCATGGAGCATTGGTATGGTTTATCCTAAAGAGAGATGTAACAAAGAATAGGTAGAGATGATTATCAAATTTAAAAATTCCCAAGTATAATCAGGTTTTCAACTTTTTAAAATAATTATTTTGATATTTATTCATACATTACACACATTTTAAAACATGAGCATTTATTGATCATTAGCAAATTTAGAAAACTTTTGTAGTGTAATTAGCTCATGATTTAGTCATAAACTGTACACTTCTGAAATGAAGATTAATTTTGAAAAAGTAAGTTACAATTTTCCTTCCAAACGTTCCTATATTTTGAAACCACCATTTATTTCCTAAATGTCTTTTAATAAACCTCAAATTTTACAGCACAATATTTCTATTATAAGCTCAAAAGTTATGAAAAGGTTCACTGCCTCATTCTACTTCATACCACATCCAAATCTGATTTATGTTCAAAATTTACCCTAGGAAATCTATGTAAAAGTGTACTTTATTTTGGTTAACATTACTAATAAACGCTAATACCCCATGCATGATTTTTTCTTAAACATTTGTAGGCTTAATTCTATTATTTTACCTTTTAGACACTTATTTTAATGAAATATATATCTTTCTTTTATAGCGTTTGATCAAAAATCTCCATGTCACACTTTCTTTATGTTGTTTATGATCATAGGATTTATTTCTTCAGAAATCTACAATGTGTTCTTAAGCCACGCACCTCTTATATAAAGTCATAGTAATTCACACTTTTTATTTTCAGTGTTGAGCATCACTTTTCTCTTTCAACTCCCTCCTCCATGTGAGAACTTTTACAGTGCTCTGAATTTCTCCAAAGAAGTCATCCAGATGGGAATGGGGCACATTGAAAGATGCTCAGTACCAGTAATCATTTCAGAAATGAAAATCACAATCATAATGAAACACATTGTACATTCAGTAGAAAAGATTTCATCAAAGAACCAAATAAAACAATTTATATTTTGCTGAAGGTGTAGAGAAATTGGAAATCTTTGTGCATTTTTTTGAGAGCTAGACAGGGTACCAACAGCATGGAAAATGGTACACTAATTCCACAAAAAGTGGGCAAATTTTGAACATGATCTAGCAGTTCCATATTGGAATGTGTATCTGAGTTGTTTTCATTGCCATTTTCATATGAGCATAATTCACAATATCCACAAGGGAGAAACAATTTAATCATTCATCCACTGATGCATCCATAAACAAACTGAGATATGTATATCCAATGCAGTGCATTCTGTTTTTCCCCTCAAATAAAAATTTTCTAAAAGAGATAAATTATTGAGAAAGTATGTGAAAATTGTCTTTAACCTGAAATAAATTATTTTATTGTTTTCAACTTACTGTCTTTGGCATCTTGTTGTATACCTTTCATCACCTGTTAGACTGATTCTCCCCTTGGTCCTGCATCAATATAAGTATCTTCACTTAAGAATGTTTTCAGGAAGGTATAAATTGAGACTTAGGTCTCATTCCCAGTGGTGGAACCTCGCTACTGGGAGAATTTGGTGGCACAGACACACCCAAGCGATCTCCTGCGTAACTCAGGTAGATGTTCAGCATCATGACCAGCATTCTCCATGAGCTGTCCAGGTATGAAAATGATTTCTGCACTATCAGTCTTTGTGCCACTCTGCATCATTTCATTGCAGAAACCTCTTTTCCTTACACTCCTATTTAGAGAAGAAAAAGAGATAGTGATAAAGGTTTTTTGATGATTTTTGTATTACTAAATTACATAGATTTTCCCCATGTAACATCCTTGTCAGAGCAGGAATAAGAGACGCACAGACCCTTGAGTCACAGGTGCCCACAGAGGGACCAAGTGATCAAGCTGGGAACTGAGGAGCGGCACCCTCCCGAGTCCACACCATGTAGTTTCCACTGCAGCACAGGCTCCCTCACTCTGCTCTCTGTTGATCAGTGGGTTCTCAGAGAGGGATCTTACACAGCAATGCTGCTTTCACTACACCTGTTCTGATCATTTATTGAGGTGGAGCAAGACTCTGAATTCACCAAATGTCCTCCTAAATTTTACTTTACAGGTAGTTTTCTCAGAAATTGTAGGTTCAACTTTCAAGACCCTCTGAATGAAGTAAATTGTCAAACACTTAAATGCTAAATAAATAAACACATATTTCTCAAGTTCATGGCACAGTCTCACTGGTTTTACAGAAATCTGCATCAGTTTTCTCTTCTCTTGATGCATGAAACCTGAATGCTCCTGAGTGACCATGCACTGACCCACCTGCCTGGTGGAGGACTAAGCTCTCTAACCCTGAGAATGAAGTCGGTCTTACTGGCAAGGCTTTGGTGTCATTGATTCTAGAAAGCCACCACAGTCTTACACAAACCTGGTCATACCTGAGTGTCCACCACTGAGAGATGTTCTGCACTGACCTCAGTGCACTTGGATTCACCTCATTGTGAAGCAAATGGGAGAGGGGAGTCAGTGAGGAGAGTGCTCACAGTGCATGGGGAGCTCTCTGGGGTCCCCTTCTATGTGAACATTTCCACCACAGGTGCACTGGAGAGCAAAGACTGAATAGGGGTCTAGATTACTCTCCTCACCTAGGAATGAATGACTTCACTTCATAATGATATAATATTTATTTTCAATATTTTCAATGGTAGAAGCAATGCTAAAATTAGGGCATAAAGAGGACCATAGTATGGTAATATTTTTGTGTATTTGAGTGTCCCTAACTTATCTGCCTCTCTGAAGGTCCACAATGATGCATTATCATTAATACATAAGCAGGCAGGTAGATGGAAGGCATCTCATGGATACATAGAAACCCATTGCATGAAGCTTTTTGGAATTAAATTGGTCTCATTCTCCCTCACTGCATAAGTTCACCAGGTAAAGTTTAGGTTGAAAATTGACCTAAATCTTTCCATTAACATTTAAGAAAGTTAAACTCTGGCTGGGAAGTTCACACTGAGTCTTCCAGAACAAAATGTGGATGATTGCGGCTGCCTTTGAGGAAACTCACAAAGCACACTTGGTGGTGACTGTGTGAGACAGCACTGCCCATTAACTGGGGATGTAAAATCTTCATCACCACTGCCACCATCTCATCAGAAAAAATATCTTCATAAGATTAAATGATCTTCACTGTCCTTCTCCAAAGGTATAGAATTCAAGTTGTTTTTGTAATTTGTCTACTTAGTTCTCAACACAGCTTTTTCATGTCACTAAAGTGGATATTATTACAATTATTTTGCTAAAATGTTGTCTTCTGTACAGAAATGAGATAAATGAATTGCAAAATTAAAAGCATAAAGCTCAATCTGGATTTAAACAGAGATTGACACAGCTACCGCTCATGTGGTTTCTGGAATCCTTTCCAAAGTGTGTCTTTGAAGATCAAAAATTGTGCCCTTGCTTCATTTAACTGGTCTCACTTTTTTTTTAACTACAAGGGGTATTTCATATGTTCATATTGAAATTCTCTTTATAATTTCCATGTATCTAAGTGAAATAAAATGGACTCATAGGAAGATAAAACGGAAAGCAAGAGGCAGAATTAAGTTTACAATTCTCAGATAATCACTCATCATCTTGGAAAAAAACAAAGAAAACAAGCAAAAATGAAACAAAACAAAATGCATGAAGACAAAATGTTCTCTCTACTATTGTCACTATGAGTTTGGATTGCAAGTGTAGAATTTATGTTTCAATTGCCACTTCAGCACAGGGACAGCTCATGCAGTACCATGTGCTCTCCTGGCTTCTGCTGTCACCATCTGCTCTCCCACCCGGAGCACTTTCTCTGGGTATGAAAAGTACAGTGACGTATGTTCAAATTCAATGTCTGTTTCTGAAACTAAGTTCTCTGAAACACATGCCAGAATTTCTCCTCCCAAACAGTAAATCAAAAATAAAGGTGTTATTTGTATCTCTTATTACCTATCCACATTGAAAAACTCACTGCCTTGATTACCTGTTATGTTGCTTTGTTTTCAAGTTCCTGGGCACAATAACTGACACTCACAACTTAGAACAGTTTACTTCGGCTCCTGCTTTCATTTGGTGGTTGGTGTCAAGATAGGAGCTGCATAGCAGAAGGGCCAGTAGAAACAGAGCTGCTCAGTTCACAGTGGGCAGGAGGCTGAGTGGATCAGAAAGAGTGTGACCAAGACACACAGCCTCAAGGACACTCCAACAGTGCCACCTGAGCCAGGCCCTAGGTCTTAGCAGCACTTCCAGACTGGAACACTGGTGGATGATTCCTCAGAGGTGGATCACCCCCATGACAGTCACCTGTCCAGAGCCTCAGGACTGAGTGCAGTTGACAGTGAGTCCACAGTCACAGGTGAACAAAGTCATGTTTCTGAGTTGACCTTTTGAGTTTTATCCTGACAAATGTGCATAGTTGCCTCTCACTCCCCACCTGGCATTTCTGAGACCTCCAGGAGACTGAGTAGCAACCAAGATTCCATCATCATGTAGCTGTGGACTGAGTCTAAGGACTGCCCTGTCCCTGGAGAATGTCCACTGAGACCGATGGGAGGGGGCAGTCACCAGGGACATGGTCTGGCCTGAGGCCAAGCTGAGGACTGAGCCCTGTGGGGCCCTGAGGTCTCTCCAGGCTGCCGTGGGGAGGACCAGGAGTTCATGGGATCTTCCCGGGCTGTCCTGCTCTGGTTTGCCATGGCGCCTTCTGTGTCAATGCTGTGGCTCAGTACATGCATGGGTATGATGTGCGTGCATGGATCAATTTCCCACTTTGTTTGTAGTGGAAGAAATTGCATGAAATGAAATCCATTTAATAAGAGTATGTAAGTAGAAATTCTTAGAGTATCACATAAAGGTTAATCTAAATTTGCAACTATTTCCTTTGGAAAACTCCATTGAATTATGAAACAATGTTATCATTATTAAAATAGGTAATTAAAATGATAAAATTATGTATATTGTAGGGAATTATTGACAAAACATTCAGTAATTAATTTTTGTTTCAAATAGAAGCTTAATCATGTTCACAAATTTCTCATTTCTAAGAAATTATTTATGCATTTTCTTCAGAAATGAAAAACATTTCACCAAATTTTTGCATAAGGATTTAACAATATTTGAATTGTTGATATTCCAGCCCAAAATGATTCCTTAAGTGAAAATTCACAGACTGACTGCCCTGGTCTCTGTAAGCTGAAGCGCCTCTCTGTGACCCTCAGCAAATTGCCCTGGATCTTACAGCAGGGCCTGTCTGGCCCTCCAGGACCCTGAGGACTGAACTGTGAGGAGGAGGAGGAGCTGATAGACCTTGTTGGATGTGGATTCAGGGCCTGAGGAGGCTTTCATGACCCAGGGCTTTCTCAGTGGCTTCTCAGGCTCCCTGGGCCAGGTCCTGGAACTTGAGGAGGGGATACAGCTGGAGCTGAGTGTGTGGGACCCGGGGCCTTGGTCTGACCAGGGCAGCTGTGTCTCCAGGGAGCCCCGGGTTTTGGTGGGTGACACAGAGCAAAGCAGCTGGGACACAGGAGGACTAGGGCACCCCCTGAGTCCCACCTGTCCCAGGAGACCCGGGGCACTGTCATCCTGAGGGTGCTGTGCAGGGGCCAGGACCCAGCCTTCACCTTCTGCACTGTGACCCTGCAGTGAGCACAGATGACCAGGGGACTGGGCTCAAAGGGAAAGAAATTGGGAGTCAAACCTTGAGCAAAATGCAGCTGTTGCTCTTACTCATCTCTGAATGTCTTGCTTTCACCCACAGGAATTATTCACTGCAGCACACAGCTCTTTAGATGAGCAGTGGCACTCTCTGATTTGTAAAAGGAAGCCCATTGTGTGTCCCAAAGAGCAAGGCTTGGGTGACAAAGGTTTCTGTACTGCAGTGGCACAGGCCTATGGGGTAGACTCTCGGGAGGCTGAGGCAGGAGGACTGGTTGAGCCTAGGAGCTAAAGGATACCCTGGGCAAAATAGTGACACCTGGGTTCAAAAACACTGTGGCCAACATGTGAAATAAAGACAAACCATTTCTACACATAGTGAATAGGACATGGATGGATTTCTGTGATTAATGAATGGGCATCCATGTGTTAAGTTATGTTTCATTGAAGAATCAAGAGTAGACAGATACTATTCTATTCTTTCATGGGTTATGCTCCATTTTTATCCAGTCACTCAAAACACTGCATTTTAGGTGGGAGTCTTATATGATGATGGGAATCATTATTTAGAGTTGCAAGGTGTTGAGAACACAGATCCTGCAGGTCAGCAGGTGAGGGGAGTTAGAGTTGATCATGAGGTAGAGGACATTTCTGTCCTCTGTGCCATCACACTGTCAGTGTGAGTTCTGGATGTACAGTAGTAATCACCATGTGTAGGTGAAGATGTGAACTCAGGAAGCTTTCCTTTATATATTCCTACTACACACAAGAAAATTCAAGATCATGATTTATCCAATTACACAAACTATGAGAGGTCAGAGTAAGAAAAGAAGCAAGGACAATGGGATAAGTGGGTTCAAAGGAGTGTGAGTATTTTGAGGGGGATTCATAGCAATGTGTTTTTTGTTAGACCCAGTGAGAGAGAACCAACCAGAGACCGATATTAAATCCACACAGGAGTTTATTACCGGCCAGGACCCGAGCCCAGCATGGACTCGAGCCTTGACTGGAGGTTGACAAACATGTTTTATACACCTTTGAGGCCAGCAGTTTCTAGGCCCCCCTATGGGATAGAACTAGCAAAGCAAGCAAAAGGTACAGAAGTGGAATGTCCTGTCATTAGAACATTTGTAAAACAATAGTTGATTAATTGTTGTTTCTAAGAGACTCTCCAAGGGGAGGAGGTTTCTAAGCTTCCTCCTTTGGAGTTCATCTAATGGGCAGGCAGGTGGGTCGTTCAGCAGCAATAATGGAGTCTGTCTTGCTAACTAGGGTCCTTCATTCCCCACTGGTTCTTGTAACCTAATCAAATCTTTGATTTCTGTATTTATTCTTCAGATTCTTCCTCTAAAACATCTTCTAAAATCTCATAATTTTGTCTCAACACCATCAGTTTAATTGTATCAACCCTCTGTCTAACATATTTAGTCAGAGAATTTATAATACAAGGTCCCACGAGCAAAAGCAGAAGTAAGATAACTAAGGGGGCCTGTTACAGCAGAAACTAGGGTAGTTAGCCATTAACATAGAAGCAACAGATTTTTTTCTAGGGCTACACATAACCCTCCTTGTTTTATGAACAGGAGGTCAAGTCCCCTTTGATTTTTCAGAACCATCTCAGCTAGGGAATCAAACTGTTTTTTTAATCTGGAGATCGAGTCTTTCAGGTGACCCAAATTTTTGGCTACTTGGTGGCTTAGGGCATTAAAATTTGTGTCCTGAAGGATCAGGTAGGAAGTTCCAATAGCCGCTGACCCAGATTTTCCTAATCCCACCAGAATGGGCACTAAAACAGGGGCAGCCCATTTACTCCTAGAGAATTCAGTGGTTAATCCCAGATGTTCACAGCCCCCCTTTTTATCATAATACAAGACTTGTGGAACAACATACATGGTGATACAAAATAAAGTGGCAGATTGGGTAGCCAAGACTGATTTGGGAATGTATTTAGTCAAGTTCTTGGTGCAAGCAAATCAAGCATATCAGGACCAGGTCTCCTGGCTTGAAACTGTGGGCTGGAATGTCGCAAAGGGTTTTTCTTGAGCCTGTTGTACTGTAGCCTGGATCTCACTCTGAAGACTCTGTAAGGCTTGAAGAGACTGAAGTACAGAGACACAAGAACTCTCTGTTATCTGTTCAAGGTTTAACTTAGGGAGGAGTGGCGGCGGCCTCCCATACAAGATTTCAAAAGGGGTAAACTTGTCACATATGGGGTATACCTAACTCTTAAAAAGGCTAGAGGAAGCAGATCGGGCCACCTACCACCAGTTTCTAGAACATATTTAGTCAGGGTTTCTTTCAGGGTCCTATCCATCCTTTCCACTTGCCCTGAACTTTGTGGGTGGTAGGCACAGTGTAACTTCCAATTGATATGTAGTGCCCTTGCCAACAATTTGGATATCTGTGCTGTGAAGGCAGGCCCATTGTCAGACCCCAGGTAATGAGGGATGCCAAATTGGGGAACTATCTCCTGGAGCAAAACCTTAGTCACTATGTTGGCTGATTCTCCACGAGTGGGGAAAGCTTCTACCCAACCTGAGTAGGTGTCTACCAATACCAGTAAATATTTGAACCTATTGTTGGATTTTATTTCAGTGAAATCAAGTTCCCAATGTTCCCTTGGCTCTCTTCCCCATAGTCAATTACCTTTGTTCCTTGGTCTGATCTTGGAGTTTACCTGCGTACACACCTGACACCTGGAACTGATGTCCTGGACCATAGAGGTCAGTCCTGGAATTGAAAACTTAGAGAGCTCATTAGTCTTTTTAACTTTGATTTTCCCAGGTGAGTTAAGTGATGTAACTGATGAACAAGTTGTCACCCCAGGGCTCAGGGGAGACAAATTTGTTTGTTTGTCCCTTTCCACCAGCCTGAGTCCAGTTTTGTACCCCCTCGCTTTTGATTTTCCTCTTCCAGAGTATATGTGGGCCTTTCTGCCAAGTAGCCAAAGAGTCAGATGGGCAGAATGTCTATTGGCCCCACTGGTTCTTTGGCCACTCGTTGGGCTGCATCATCGGCCTCTCGGTTACTGCGGGCTTTGAAGCTGTCTCCTTTTTGTGGCTCTTGTAATGAATAATGGCCAATTCCCTGTCTTCCCAAATTGTCTCCAATAAGGCCAAAATTTCTTTTTATTTTTGATAGTTTTCCCTTCTGATGTCAATAGCCCTGTCTGTCCATAAATGTCGCCATGCACATGGGCAGTGATGAATGCATACCGGCTGTCAGTGTAGATGTTTACAGCTTGTCTCAACCTAGCAGGGCTTGAGTTAAGGCTATTAGTTCAGCCCTCTGCATTGAAGCCCCCTGGCTTAATGCCTGTGTCCAGTGCACCTGTCCTCCTGGACTGACTACAGTCACCCCTGCATACCTGACTCCATCTTCCACAAACCTGCTTCCATCAGTGAAGAAGGTCTCATCTGGACTTTGCAGGAGAACATCAGTCAGGTCTGGGTGGTTGGTGGTGGAAGTTGTCAGAGAGTCCAGACCCAGACAGTCATGGAGGGGCATGCATATGAGTCAGAGTCTGGGAGTAAGGTGGCCGGATTGAGGGTCATTTCTTGGGTGAATTTGATGGGTGGAATATCCAGCAACAGGGCCTGTACTGAGTCAGGCAGGCGTTGGAGAGCCATCATTCTGGGGCTCCTCTCAGCAACGTCTCCACCACATCAGGTGTGGTGATGACCAGGTCCTGTCCCAGGCTGAGCTTATCTGCCTCCTTGACCAGGAGGGTGGTGGCTGCAACTTCCCTCAAATAGGTAGGCCATCCACTTGCCACAGGATCAAGTCTTTTAGACAGTAGGTCACAGGTCTGTTCCAAGGCCCCAATGCCTGAGCTAGCACTCCTTTGTCTATGCTCCCTCGTTCAGCCACAAACAGTCGAAAGGGCTTGGTGACATCAGGTAGGGCCAGGGCTGGTGCTGATACTAAGGCTTTCTTTAAGGCCAAAAAGGTGACTTTCTCTTTTTCTGTCCAGAAGGACTGTCTCTTGTTCCTGGAGTGCAGCAATAGTGAGTTTCCCCAGTTTCTTGGCTAGGACTTCCTTGGGGGGCATCACAGTTATCATAAACTTTCTGGGCTATATTCAGGAGTTCAGTCCTATTTTTTCCCTCAAATCCCTCCAATTTCTATAATTTTTTCTCTTCTTTTTTTTTTTTTTTTTTTTTTTTTTTGGTACCAGGAATTGAACTCAGGTCCTTGTGCTTGTGTAGCAGGTGGCGAAACCACTGAGCTAAATCCCTGGCCCACTCTGTAATTTTTTTCTAATGTCTGGGGCTGACTGAGAAACAAGGGCCAAATTTAAAGCTGCTGCATTTTTGGGAGCCTCTGGGTCAATAGGAGTGAAAACTCTATAGGCTTCCAAGAGTCTCTCTAAAAATGCAGCCAGAGGCTCCATTTTTCCCTGGCAAACCTCACTTACCTTACTCAAATTAGTGGGCTTTTTGGCAGCTGCCTGGTGTCCCCCTAATAAGTGCTGGTGGTAGGTTCCCAGCCTCCTCTTACCTTCATCATCATTGGGGTCCCATTCAGGGTGCCATGACAGAACTGCAGCTTCAGCCCTGACTGAATACCCAGTGGTTCCAGGCATGAGGCCGGGATTTGGCCCCAGGGCCTCTTTGACTGCCTGTTGATAAATGTGGTCTCCTTCCTCAGTGGTGAACAGGATCTGTAAAAACTGTTGGCAATCATCCCAGGTTGGCTGATGGATATGAAAAACAGACTCAAAAAGAGATTAATACCTGAGGTTTTTCAGAGAAGGGGGAATTTTGATGTTTCCAATTGTAAAAATCACTAGTTGTAAAAGGGACATGAATCAATCCTCTCCCGGGCTCTGTTTTAAAGGAAAAAGGGAGGAGGAAGATGGGGCTGATGGACCATAATCCTGTCCCAATCGAGTGCCAAAGGCCAATCAGGGCCTGTGGGGCCCCAACTCCCGTGACCACATTCCAAACCTTGTGAGCAGTGTGCCTAGAATAAGTTCCCACCAGGGGCCAACCGACTCCAAAACTGGGCCATTTTAATTGACGCTGGGTTCGTAATTTGCCTTTAGAAAATTTTATGCCATATTCATCTTCTCTGTCTATGGAATAAATTTTTTGAAGTTATTCAAGATACAATCAAGTGGAGTTCCCTCTGTGGACTGTGAGGAACCCATAATTTTAGCCTGTGAAAATGCAAAAGGCACACAAAGCAAGCAGACAGACAGACAACAATAAACAGACAAAGACAAACTTTGACCACAAAAACCTCTGGGGTCCAAAGGATTCGGACCCCACCCAGGGAGTCGCTCTTCTGAGAACGCTGACCCAGTGAGTCTGCTTGCCGTCATGAAGAGTCTCTAGGTAAGGGAAACTGTGCCGCGTCTGGCTTCCTCTTACCTACCCACAGTGCACTAAGAATCATTGATTCTTACCTCTAGAGGCTTTCCCAATAAACTCCTGTGGGTCAGTTGATCGGCGATAGGGCCCGACTGGGACTGGCCTACCTGGAGCCCCGGAATACCGTGAGGGTGGCCTCTCCTTCCGCAGACTGGTGTCCAGAGGGGCCAAACACCACCAATGTCTGATCCTGGTCTGTCCTAAAAAGAAACAATGGCTCCAAGATAATAAGCGCCAGAGCAGCTGGCCATCTCGCTGGGGCCTCCAAGAATGTTAGACCCAGTGAGAGAGAACCAACCAGAGACCGATACTAAATCCACACAGTTTATTACTGGCCAGGACCTGAGCCGAGCATCGGACTGGAGCCCAGAATGGGGGGAGATTAACATATTTTATGCACTTTTAAGGCCAACAGTTTCTAGGCCTCCTGTGGGATAGAACTAGCAAAGCAAGCCAAAGGCACTGAAAGTGGAGTGTCCTGTCTTTAGAACATTTGTAAAACAATAGTTGATTAATTGTTGTTTCTAAGAGACTCTCCAAGGGGAGGAGGTTTCTAAGCTTCCTCCTTTTGAGTTCATCTAAAGGGCAGGCAGGTGGGTCATTCAGCAGCAATATGGAGTCTGTCTTGCTAACTAGGGTCCTTCTTTTTTTACAGTAATTTTTTTTTGGTACTGGGGATCCAACTCATGACCTTGCACCTGTGAGGTAGGCACAGTGCCACTTAGCTAAATTCCTGGCCCTACAGTAATATTTCAAAATTAAAATATTCAACAAAGATTTTGATCACACAGCAGATTGAAAATGACTGCAAAGTTTTCCACATTTTCCATTTCAATATGTCCATAATAAAAAAAATCACTGCTAAATTGGAAAAACTTCACACCCAATATTTTTCTTGGAAAGGTGAGATAAGAAAGCAAAAATATATATACTAGAACACATAATTATTATTATGTCATACCTCAAAATTTAAAAATATTAAACCTAAATTCTAATATTTGAGACCTCAATATTAAACACTTTTCTTGTTCCTATCCACTGCTCAATAACACTGTGACAGTAAGTTGCCTACATGGTTGTAGAGCAGAACTTCACAGCCACTCTTCCCAGGGCCCCCAGCACCTCCTTGTTCCTCAGGCTGTAGATCACAGGGTTGAGCACTGGGGTGAGGACGGTGTAGAAGACAGCCACCACCTTGTCCTCTGCTGGAGACCGGAAGGACTTTGGGCGGAGATAAGTGAAAACAAAAGGCACATAGAAGAAGGTCACCACAGTGAGGTGGGCACTGCAGGTGGAATAGGCCTTCTTCCTGCCTTCCCGTGAGCGCATGCGGTAGACAGCGAGGAGCACTTTCACGTAGGAACCCAGGATGACCAGGAAAGGGAACAGGAGAAAGATGGTGGCACTGAGGAACACAGTGTACTCATAGACCCAGGTGTCTCCACAGGCCAGAGTCACCATGGCTGGGACATCGCAGAGGAAATGATTGATGGCCCTGGACCTGCAGTAAGGGATACGGAGGACGTAGACTGTGTGAGCACAGGAGTTGACAGCACCCATTGCCCAGGATCCCCGGATCATCAGCACACACACTCTTCTGCTCATGTGGATGGGGTAGTGCAGAGGGAAGCAAATAGCCACGTAACGGTCATAGGCCATAGACATCAGGAGCAGTCCTTCTGAACCAGCTAACATGGCAAAAAAGAAACACTGAACCCCACACCCAATGAAGGAGATGGACTTGTTTCCAAAGAGGAAACCAGAAGCCATCTTGGGCACAGTGGTGCAGATGTAAATGAGGTCCAGGAGGGAGAGCTGGCTGAGCAGGAAGTACATGGGTGTGTGGAGCTGGGCATCCAGGAGGATGAGCAGGACCATGCTCAGGTTGCCAGCCAGGGCCATCAGGAAGATGGGGACAGTGAGAGTGAAGAGGAAAAGGCCAAGCCTTGATGGGGGGAACAGGCCCAGGAGGATGAAGTCAGTAGAGGTCTCATTGTGATTTTCCATCTGGCATTTGCTTAGCTTTTCCTGAGAATGCCTGCCATGGTATGGTTCATATAAATAAGAAGTTATTTCAATTAATTACTTTACTAAGACTGACATATACAACTATTAGAGCTCTTTAATAAAGAGCAAATTTTTGACAAAAGACTTCCATTTTCTACCTCACATATTTGCCTGAAGATGGCAAACATGTTTTAACAAAATAGAATAAATCTGTAAATTTATCAATATAACATATTTCTCTAATGCCTTTATTGAAACTTAGATAGTTTGTTCACTTAAAATATCAGATGTCATCAAGAAGAAAACTTACATGAAAGGTGCACATATGTAAATGAATGGAAGTATCTCAATTATAGACCCATATTTTCATACATGTTCATGACCTTTAGTGATGCTTTTACTTCCTATTTGAGAGCAAATTTTTATACAATTTTAGCATTTACATAGTAATTTTTAAGTTTGGTTCACTGGAAATTTTATAAGGAACTGAAAGATAAACTTTTAAAAGAATGTAAATATAAAAAAAGATGAAAATTCTCCACCCTGTTTTGCCAACAGCTCACTTCCTCTGTTTTCCTGCCCTGCAGGTTCTCCTAATGACCCAGAGCTTTGCAGAAGGACCCTTCCTAATCACCTGCAGGCAGAAACCTTATAACCCTGGGACCAGATCAGCCTTCCCAGAACAGGGAACCCATGGCTCCCAGCACATGTGTCTCAGCTCTGAAAATCTGACCATGCCTGTGTCTGCATGCCCACCTATGAGAATGAAGTCAAATTGGCAGCAGGTTTGTGAGCTTACAGTCTTATAAAATTGAAGCCAAGTGACCCCAAAAATTGTTCTCTGCAGGATCAACAAGCATCGTTCTGCAGTGTCCCGGAACTGAGTCCTTCATGAGATGCCTCCTTCCTTCAAGGGCTTTTATACCAGATTCTAGTAAAAAAGAGAAAAGAATGTGTGATTGTGTGATCTTGTGTGATTTTATTATATATCATGACAGTCTCTTCTCAGATGGATAGGCAGTTTTTGTTTTCAGCCATGTAGAAAGATAGAGAAACAAGACGGAACATTGTTAGGATTTGAAGGGATTTGGAGTGCACAGTGAGGACGCATGTTACTGTGTCCTTCTAAGTCATAAACCCCAGGAAAACCTGCAAGGAAGGATCAGCATCAGCTGGAGGTGGAACCTAAGCAGGCAGCCAGGTGTCCTGAGAGAGGAGTGAACAAATCACGGGGTTTTCTCCTGCGAATGTGGGTCAGGCTGGGGTGGGTTCACACTGCCATCTACACCATCTGGGCACAGAGTCTGACACAATTCCCCTTCTCCCACTCAGCAGGGAAGTGCACTGCCCTGGTGGACAGGACCTGCGGGTCCCTCCCCAACCGGCACAGAGTATGAGCCAGGTCTGGGCCAGTCCGTGGGGGGAGAGCCTGTGTGTCCCAAGTGGGGCCGGATGCCCAGGGCCAGGCTTGGGCTCACACCATCGGCTCCCCATGCCTAAGGTGTCTGCACAGGTGCTGCTATGGTTTCCCTGACAACTGAGATGATTGTGCAGCAGTGAAGGCTACGAACTGCTAACGTGACCTGTGAAGCAGCACAGTCAGGCAGCGGTGGGTGGAGAAAGACGGATGACTGGGATGCATCCACGATTCCTAGGAAAACCTCAGTTATTTACAATAGGTATTTTTAAATTTAAAAAAACACAGTCTCACCCCATTACTATTTCATCTAAATGTCATGTGTAGAAATTAATAACTCATAAAATAAGCTTTAGTGGACAGTTTCATCATATAGTGTTTTATAAAACGTAGATGAAAAAGCTTTTATAATCAATAGATTCATATCAGTTAAAATACTGGGGAGATAAAAATCCATTTCCCTTGAGATCTTGTTGTACTCATAGGAAAGAACAAAACAAAAACAGTGAGATGGAGAAATAAAGAAACCTATGCCCTGTAACACTTCAGGAGAAGTGGTACAGAGGACCCTAATACTGATTATGCCCAAGGCAGGCTGTGAAGAGTTAACCTCACAGTGGGCTTGTTTATACAGGTGAGTCTGGCCAAAGCCTAAGTTCCAAGGTCAGAGTAACTCGCACCCAAATTCCATTCCCACAACTAAAATCTTCAGACCGGAAGGACAATGTTTACTTACAAACATATATTTTGACTCTTCTGTTCCCAATGTGAGAGTGCTTTGTCTTGTCCTTTCTGAGCGTTGTTTACATTCATTTCCATAGAAACCACACATCACCTTTACCTCAATTGACTGCCAACGAAAGTCAGTGCCTGGGACCATCCAGCACCTTTGTAGGCTGCACTGGCATTGGTCATCCTGGCCCCTGCTTTCTCTCTCCTAGTTCTGTCTTTTAGTGCATTCTTTTTCTCAGGCCTGCACAGCACACTGGGCAGGTGTGGACTGGAGCCTGACTACAGGGGTCTCTGGCAACGTGGGACTCTCAATGCTGCTTCTTCCATCAGATTTCACAGGAAAAGCCTGAGCCAGCCCACATGTGTCCCAGTGTCATTGTCACAAACATCCTGCACTCCCTTCAAACCCAGGGCCATATTCAAAAGTTAGTCCAAAAAGCACTTCTGACTGTAAGCTTGCAGCGACTGTCCCTGAAACTCTACATCAGTTTCATCTTTGAACTTCACCATTCTTACACAGGTTCCTGCACTCATTTTCTAAATTAGATTACATATGGAATTAAATGTGGAATGGTAGATCTAATATGGGATGTTTCCAGTGTAGACAGTACTCACAGGACCAACAGGATTCATGCCAAGCTATGGACATCTGCTTAAACACCACATGGACCTGCATGAAAATAGTCCTACTCCCAGAGAAAATAATTCACCTTACCAAGTCCAAACTCAAGAATCTTCAAATTGTCCCCAAAATGTTTTCCATGCCCAGAAGATGCAGCACAGGTATGGACTTGATCACTTGCTCCTACATGAAGAGCATTTATTCTGAATCATGGTTTCTCCTATAAATATCTTAGTTCATTTAATGCTCAATGAAATCTCACATTTTGTAATATCATTAGAGTTTATAAAATACTTTAATATCCATCATATCTATAGTGTGATTATTATTATTTAAAGCAGTCATACTTTCAAGAATAGAAGATAATTGAATGTATACCACAGTCTTACTATATTTATATTTCAAGAAAGGTAATTTATAGACAATATCAGCCATCCTCTGGATTTATCAATCAGTTTCACCATCAATTCATATTGCATATTTGGAATCACTCATCTTTTTTCACATTTTATGATAATTTATGTTTTACATATAAACCATCTTCATACTTAAAAAATACTTTATCATATTTAATGAGCATGTTCACTTCATCCATTTTAAGGGAAAGATCCACCAATCATCACGCGTCTGTCTATTTATGTACCTGTCCTTTAAAGACATGTTAGTCAAATAAAATTTCTTTTAAAGTTATCTTGTTAAAAATTCTAGCTTTAAAAATGACTTATCCCCAAATTTTGTTATTTCAAGCGCTTTCTTGAGAGTCTGAACTCCCCATGAGACCCGCATATGCATACACATCCAGACCCCAGCCCTGTCCTCCCCTAGACCGAGGGTGCCTGAGCCCCAACCCCACATGAGCAGAGCCTGCCCGGTCCTCTCGAGTCCCTGCAGCCTGCACGCACCTCTGCCGGCTCCTATGCAGTGAGCCCCAGCCCGAATCCAGCCGTCCTGATGAGGGTGCTTTGTGGCCCGCATGCTCCAGGGCAAGTCCTTGGGGACAAGGACTGCAGAGGCCACATCCTGCTCACAGGCTGCCTCTGGGCCAAGGCCAGGAAGGAGCCCATGGGTCCTCAGTGCTTCCTAGGGTGCTGAGGGCCAGAGCCTGGGGAGACCCTGGTATTCTACTCAGACTCCCAGGGTCACTGGATTTCAGTCTGATGGGACCTGGGATTAAATATTCCTTATCCATCCCACACATCCTAGAATGTGTCTCCATGGGTTTGCCAGTTTGGATTTTACTGGGTAGCAAATTTACTGCATCACAGTGCAATATGATAATTTTAACATAAACACACTAGAAGAAATTCTTAAAATGTCTGGCATTTGGGGATTCATTTTTAATTTGCTTTATGTAGTATTTATGATCAAATTGGTTTCATGTTGGTAATAATTATTATCTCATAGAAAAAGTACTGAGTATTAAAATGGATAACAAAGTTACCCTTCCTCACTTTGGTGGGACTCTTTTTAGGAAATATCGATATTACATTTCATTGCAGATAAAACATTAAAGTTCTGCAATGTCTTTTTCATGATCTCTAATAACTGAACTAAAGGGAAGTTTCCTGGGAAGTGATCCTACTGGCTTAGTATAGGTTTATTTTTTCTAACTTTGTTATTGTCATAAACCCTTTGTTAAATAAAATTTATGATTTGATTATTTGTGGTGGTGCTGTTCAATTCCATTCAGCAGATTCTCATTTTTGTGCAACCATCGACACCTCGCAGCTCCCGAACCTCTCATCATACATAGTTGGAATTCACAACATAGAGAGAAGCTGCCCATTCTCCCTCCCTGCAGTCCTGGTAACTCAGTCGCTCTGAGTTTATGAGTTACTGCTTCTGTTTCTTACAAAGATTGAATTGTGCAGTATTTGCCTTTCTTAGTCTGACTTATTGTACTTAGAATAATGTTCTCAAGGTTCATCCTCAGAGCATGTGTCACAGTTTTATTCCTGTTGAAGGCCAAATAATTCCCCACTGGATGTACATAGCTTATGTACTTTTTATTCATCTCCTTCAGGCATCAGTTTGGATTCCAACTTCTGGCTATTGTGAAAGAAGTTGTTACAAACATCGGTGCAGCAACATTACTTTGAGAGCCAATTCTCAAATGACCTGGAATTGCTTTAAAATATGATCGTTCTATACATAACATGTTGAGGAGCTGCTGCATCATTTTCACTGTGGCTCACACTTTCAATTCCCCTCGGAAATGCACCAAGATTCTTCCAACTCACCAACACTTGTCACCCAAGCCAACACCTGGTATTTCCTCTTCTTTTATTCTTTCTTCGTTTCCTTTTAATGGTAAGTTTCCAACTGGGTGTGAAGGTTGTCCTTACTGAAGTTCTCATTTTCAGTTTTCTGGAAAAGTTGCCCATGTTCCCATGCGCTTGTTGCTCATGTGTCCACCTTCCTCAGAAGGATGTGCCTTCAACTCAAATGCCTAGTTTTGGACGATGCAGGGTGGTGAACCTAGAGCCTCACGCCTGCTGCCCCAGAGCCCTACTAGTGAGCTACACCTCACCTTTGCTTGTTTATAAAGATTGTGTACTTGCTTCTCTAGTCACTATTGCTGTTCAGTAGGAAGTTATGTAGATACTGTTGATGTTTATGCCTATAATTTCTACAAATACTTCTCCAATCCATGGAGTGTCCTTTCTCTCTATTGAAAGTGTTGCATGGGTACTTTATTTTTTAAATTGACAAAGTATTATATCTATTTTTATACCTGAGCTTTTGATGTCTTATCTATGAGGTCTTTGCTGAGATGTATATAATAAAGATTTTATATGAAGACTGTATTTCTCTAAAGAGTTACATATCTTTCATTATTACATTCAAGGCTGTAACCCACATCCAGAAAACTTAATATATATATTTTAGAATGGTTGAAATTGAATGGTTTCATGTTAATACCAAGTTTGTCTAGCATATTTATTAAAAATGTTATACTTTTCCCATTGAATAGTTTTAGCACATTTGTGGGAAATGATACAATCATTTACATGATTCTTTCTTCTGGGCTCCACGTTCTGTTCAATTGGTCCCTGTATCTTTTTGTCACTCCCTCACTCTTCACTACTGTCACTTCACAGGTGATTTTAAATTCAGAAACTCGAAGTTGTCCCATGCCAGGGACTCTAAAGGTTGCTTTCATGCTTGGGGTCCCTGCCTTTGCCCCTGTCCCGGAACATGAACTGGTGCACTCAGAGTGCTGGGTTCATCTCTTCACCAAAGCACAGGACACTTTGGGCTGTGAAGGGGTTGAGGCCCTTTATGTGGTGTGGGGTGCAGCTGCATCACAGACGGTTTCTATGGGAAAGAAGACAGCAGAGCCGGCCATGTCCGTGTCCATTTGAGTCACATTCATTGCTCAGGAGCCCAGACAGGCAGTCACACAGCCGTGTGTTGGCGAGACTGAGGGGCTGAGGCCCCAGTCCCAGGGATCCCTCTGCCTCTGAGGACCCTCTGACCCCACCTGACCCACTGCAGACAGAAGCCCAGGTGGGTGCCTCACTCTGCTCTGAGCAGTCCTGAGCCAGTGCTCACAGCTCCCAAGGTGGCAGCTGAGGAGCCGGAGCCAGGCAATGGTGCTGTGCAGGGGCCTGGGGCTGAGGGACTCATGCCTGCCCCACAGACCCCACACTGACTTGGCCTGGGCCCTGGTGCTCAGGGCTTAGTTCATCCTAAGGGAAGAGAGAAGGGTGTGGGACCTAATAAATAGGTGACAGTGTGTGAGAGTGTGAGTGAATGTGTATGGATGTGTGTTTGTGTTTACAGCTGTGTAAAATCTTTGTCTTCAGTCTACCTACATTGTTCACTAAATCACGTGTCCTTAAATGATCAGCACCTATGCTGAAAGTGACACTTCTCATAGATTCCCAAATTTTACTCATAGTAGCCCCAAATAAAGGACATAGACCCTGATTCAGCAGAGGGAAAAGGGAACATTTAACTTTATTTTGTATTTCCTCTCTCTTTAGCTGCATCTCAGACTGTAGAAGTTCCACTATCCATGCTAGGACTCAGATAAACTCTTACCTGTCTCAGCCACAGCCTAAGCACATGAGCAGAGTCTTTGATGGGAGATTTTCACTTGAGAAGGGGTTAGTGGGTGAATCAAGGGGGCACATCCACCCAAGAGCCATGGATGCCACAGGGCCAAGGTCACTGAGTGTCCTTCCGGCCCTGCTGCGGAACCCAGGGGGGCACCAGTGGCCTCTTTGCAGGACAGGTCTCAGGCACATACTGGGCAGGGAGATCCTGCCATCGTTCCTTCTATTGCTGTCACTGCAGTGCTGGGGATGGAACCCAGGACCTTGTGCCAGTTAGGAAAGCACTCTGCACTGTGCTGCATGGCTGCCCTCTATATTACCATTTTAATTGTTTCCAAATTTTGAGACAGGATCTGTTTAAGTGGAGCAAACTGGCTTAGCTCTTACAATCCTCATCCTTCAGCCACCTGTGTCTCTGGAAAGAGGCATGTGCCCCTGAGCCTGGCCATCATTTGCTGTCAATATTATACTTTCTGTTACAGTAGATGAGTTTATTTATGTGATTTCAGCCAAGATGCACAGTGATTCTGTTCCTGACTCCATTTTGATTCAGTTGTAACTTGGTAGGAGACAGAGATGCTCTGTGCAGTATTTGGCCATTAACCATATTCAGTAAATGTCTTGTTTTTCCTGCAAATGGGTTAATTCTGAGATGTGAGGGAAATGTTTCAACACCAGGCAGCCGATTTCTTCCTAAAGGGCTACTCCATCCTCACATATTTCCCGTTGATGATGTTGTCTGCATCAGCTGTGTTTCCAGGTGCATCCAATGTTTTGACTGACTTGAGTCACAGCAAAGAGCACTTGTGTGGGGCCACATACAAGATGGAATGTGTGCAGTATATAAGTAACGAGATTCCCCTTATTACATTTTAACTTATTATTGTATCATTTACAAAATAATACAAGTCCAGGTTTAATAGTTGAACAGCACATCTCACGTGACAGCTCAGGGTCTCCGGCTGGACAGGAGATCAGCCTGTGGGGCTCCCTGGCCACGCCAAACTCAAGCTACTGATCCGCTCATTTGAGAAAAGTCCATAGAGGGTCACTGTTTTGTATGAACACCATACAGACCCACAAAAGGGTCTCTAACATGCTGACCTGGTCTGGAGAAGTGATTATTTGCAGGCTCCCTCGGTGCCGTGGTTGGAGGACCCGAGCTTTCCTCGCCCTGCCTCTGCCCTCCCCGCCCAGGCTCTCGGGGAGTGAGTGGCACATCCGGACTCGCTGCCCAGGCTAACGGCCTTCCCCACAGCACAGCTCAGCTGCAGGAAGTGGAGGGACCCTCTGTGTGTGCGAGTGAGCGGCTGGACTCCCGAGATGAGGGCAGAGACCTTGCCTAAGCCAAAGCCTCGCGCCGGGTGGGCAGGAGTGGGGAATGGCACAAGGGCAGGGATGTGCCTGAGAGGGAAGTTACCTCCGCAGGGTGACAACACCCATGAGGGAGCGGGCTCTGAGGGAGCTTTGGCACACAGCTCTGGGTCGGAGCAGAGGTAGAGGAGCCTGCAGTGCGTGCTCTGGAACAGCCATTCGTATTTCATAAGGTGACGCTCAACCCACTTCCCATTGTTCATCCTCCCAAACCCAGTAGTTTATCCTGTCATAGCGCTCTTAATAAATTAGTTCCATCGGATTAAGTCAGGTCACCTCATGTGGAAAATATAAATTTGAATTTTCTCTCTATTGTTATAAGGGCTTCTACTTTCCTAGCTTAATGCCTAACTCATATCTCTAACATTTCTCCTGAAAATTAAGATTTATATGCATGTATTTGTATTCATCACTTTAATAAATAAAAATATTAATATGTAGCAAGCAATGTAGAATGGATTTCAATTTGTGGACTTAAATAGCAGCTTGTAAAATTTGAAAAAATAATTTACTCACTTTCAAAAAACTACCAGAAATACAGATATGTGTTTCTCAGGTAATAGATACATGATTACTGTTTTAGGGTATTTCTCTTAAATTCTTATAATTTTATTAGAAGCTCAAATCATTGTTTTATTTTCTTTTAGTGCCTATGAATACAAGATGAGTATATTTCATATCACAATATATATTAAAAGTATCCATTCAAAATTCAAAACTTCTTCCAAATTATTTGTTCCTCAATTAGTGATTTAGAATATATGTTTCTTCCCCACAATGTAAATACATAGCATTTATATACTTTCCAAAGCAAGTAATAACTACACTCTGGTCATGAAATATGAACGTAAAGAGTTTGAGCATCTTTCTTACCTCATTTTTATTTGTGGCACTGGGCATTGACCCCAGGACCTTGTGTATGCTCAGCAAGTGCTCTGCCACTGAGCTACCACCTCAGCCCCCTACCTAATTTTTATGATGAGAATTATTTTTGAGCATATTTTTTATGGCCTTCAGAACATCTTTATTCCTGAAGCTGTAGATGACCAGGTTGAGGCTGGGTGTGAGGATGGTGTAGAACATGGAGTGGAACTTATCCAGGCCTGGAGTGTGGTAGGATTTGGGTCTCATGTATGTGAAAATAAAGAGCCCAGAGTACATGACAACCACAGCCATGTGGAAGGAACAGGTGGAAAAGGATGTTTTTCAGACCTCTGAGGATTTGGTTTGCAAGACCTTACGTAGAATTTTTTTTTTTTTTTGGTACTGGGTACCGGGGATAGAATTTGGGACCATGCACTTGAGAGGCAGGTGGTGGCACCACTGAGCTACATCCCGGCCATGTAGAATTTTGACATAAGATACAGAGATCATGGAGAAAGGGATAGACAGGAAAATAATGTCACTAACATCAACTCCTCATTCATAGTGTGACGTGTCCACACAGGACACCCTCAGCAAGGCAGGGATCTCACAGAAATAGTGATCAATCACCCTAGGCTCGCAGAAGGGAAAGTCAAGCACACAGGCTGTGTGGACTATGGAGTGGAGGGTCCCCACCAGCCAGGACCCCGAGGCCTGGAGCACACTGACACTGTCATTCATGAGCATGGCATAGTGCAGGGGGTGGCAGATGGTCACGTAGCGATCATAGGACATGGCAGGCAGGAGAAGGCACTTGCCACCTAGCCAGATGATGGACAAGAAGACCTGGAATCCACAGCCTGCAAAGGAGATAGTTCTGGTGCCAGACAGGAAGTTGGTGATCACTTTGGGGACAATGTTGGAAACATGCAAGATGTTCATGAAGGAGAGGTGGCTGAGCAGGAAGTACATTGGGGAGTGGAGGCGGGAGTCCCTGCGGATGAGGAGGATCAGGAGGGCGTTTTCTGTGACAGTCAGGATGAAAATGATGAACAGAGAGGAGAAGAAGACCATGCTGATGTGGGAGGAAGAGAACAGTCCCAGAAGAACGAAATCAGTGCTGGACGTCTGATTCTCAGGGCTCATCTTGAATCCTCAGTGTTTACCTTAAAAAAGAATAATCATAAATAATTAATTAGTTAAACAAGTGCATGGATGCTTAATTAAATTGAAATGATAAAAGTAATTAAGTGGCAATCACCTGTACATTTGTGTACATAATAAATGGAAAGTTGGTTATGAGTCTTTTCTGATCAACACCAAGGGCCTCTCAGCCAGTGTTGTCAGTGCGGATGCTCTAAAAGGTGGACAATTCCTTTTCTGAATCCAGTGGTGACACTGATATGTTGACTGTGCTCCTGGTTCCATGCTGAGTCTCAGGTGTAGTTAATTCCATGTGCTGGCCTGGCACCCCCTCAGGGGGCCTGACCCACCCTCCCTTGTGAAGTCTCACTGCTGCCCCTCAGTCGCTGGCTGTCCCAGTCCACCTTACACTGATCATTCTCCACATTTTCATGCCCAACTCTGTCCCACCTGGAGTAGCGCACAGTCAACCATGCCTTGTGGGTGTTGCCCTGATGTGCTCTTGCTCCCGGCTGTGGGCGACATGCTGTGGGAGACACTGCCTGGGGCACAGCCAGCCCAGTCCTGTCTGTCTCTCTCAGGAGTGCAATGCAGGAGCTGGGGAACATGCTCATCTTACTGTGTTTTCACTCATACAAAACTTTAGAAAGTAAACTACGTTATTTCCAAGACTCCCGATACGAATAAGTAGTAAAATAACAAAACTTAGCTTAGCCTGTTTATGTAATTTGAAACATCAGTCATACTTCATCAGACAAAATCAAAGGCTTGAGTCAATCACAACCAATAATCCATCTTTAGAAATGTTTTAGTTTTGCCTGTTTAATGATTTTAAAGATTTCAATGATTTTAAAAAATTTTATATATGGCAACACAGTTTGAAAACTGCAATGACCAATTACAAATGAACTATTTGGCTCATAATCGATTAATTCAAAGGATGCAACTGTTTTATAACTCGAGACAAACTGCTTGGCCTTATTGGACATACACTTTCAACTGGTAACCAACGTGCTCTCGCCTGATTTCTGTGCCAATGTTCCGCCGAATTCACTCCTGGCTTGAAATAATTCTCTCCCTATCAACACGGTCATATCACAATCCCCCCTCCAAAGAGAAACCAACCCTATGGTACCTTTTACTCTCCACTGACCCTATGCTCAATTTTTAATCATTTGTTTTGTTCTTAGTCAAGATTTATGAAGTGCCCTATGCATCCACTAATTTTAATTTATTTATACTTAAAACATTTTCCTTTCTCTTCCCAGGAACTCATTACACAAATGAATAAAACAATCTACCTTTTACATTTTGATGGAAGTTTCATGTAACTGCACATTCATGTGCTCAACATTTCTTATTCGGTCCTACATTATTTCCTGACTTTATAATTTTGACTGTAACATGTGAAAAGACAAAAATAACACTGTCAATTCTTCTCTGAAAAAATTATTGTGACAGGTATTTTATATTGGAGACCTGGAAAATATTAATTCTGATAATTTCAATTATATTTTGTACTATGGGGAAGTGACAATTTATTTTTAAAAATTTTTTAAATATAAGCTGTTGAAAGAAATTTATCTCAGTGGCTCCCATGCCTGCCTTGAAAGTGCAAGGTCCCAAGTTCGATCCCTGTACCAAAAAAATAATGCAAGCTATTAATATTAATGACCCACTTGGCATCAATGCTGCTAAGTTCTATGAGAACATTTCAAATGGGGATATTTCCTGGGTTGGTGACCATCAGATGAAAACTAGGTGACTGGTGCTCATAGTACTTTGACCTATGTAGGAACTACTTGGAGAGGCAGATGATGAACACTGAATTGCCCTAAATGCAGATTTCATACAATCGTGCATCTTATGCGGTGCTATAGAGGGGGTACAGTAAATATATAGCACTCTGCCTCATGTAGGATTGAGTTTGCTATTTTCTCACATAATTATATTAAGAAAATAGCAGAATAAGCAATTTATTTCCTAATTTTTAAAAAGAGGAATAAGCCCCCAAATTTGGCAAAATGCAGCATTCTGGAATGAATTGATTTGAAATCAATTTGTATTATATTAATTGGCTCATAATGTTTTGGAGAGTTGGGCTGGGGATTTAGCTCAGTGATTCTGTGGCCTGCTTTGCAAGCACAAGGTCCTGCATTCAATCCGCTGTACAAAAAAAAAAAAAGACAGAGTTAATAACATAACAGCCACACACACACACACACACACACACCAGAACCTGGTACCGGCAAGTACTCTGAGACAATGACTAAAATTTTTTCAATTATTGCTCTATTACCATTCATATTATTACAGTGTGAATAAAATGGAGTGGTATACACTTCCCCGGGTCAGAATTATGTAACGGACTCGGACTCACACCCCGCTAAGATCAGTTGTTTGTGGAGCTCTCTGAGGGGAGGAGGACACGATGCCTCCTGGGAGAAGGCGGAGTTAGGTTTCTCTCTCACATCCACACAGCTGTGTGAGAGGGCAGAGCCCTGCTCCTCCGGCTGGAGGTGGTCACCCCATCTGCTCACGCTTTCACGTTTACCAGCCACTGCCAGGTGTAATGAAGCATTCTGCCCCTGTGACTCTTGGGAGCAGCCTGTATCATCTATAAAGTCCTGGTATAGTGTATCATCCTGGAGAAAAACTAGGGATTTAGCCCAATATCCCTGAAATGCCCTTCTGTCTTCCAAAGTTGCCTGCCAAGTTGAAGGAACAATCTAAGGGCCTGGAGCTGGAATGGGGCGTCTGCACCAGTGCTTCCTGACTTCCCCCAGGCAGAGGGCTGGCAGGCTCGCCCCGCCTGTAGGAAGGCTCTTCCTGCTCTTGCATTGCTGGGCCTACAAGGAAACACACAAACCAGTGAAGCCAGTGATGCTTACTTTAATCTGCAGCAGCCTCCCTGAGGGTCCAGCTATGGGACAGGGCACTGCCATCCAGCGGGGCTCCACCGCACTTCCCGAATTCTCCAGCCATTTCCCTGTCCATCTCCTCCCTCTGACAATTACCAGTCCAGCCCACTGCATTGGACATGCTGAGTGCCCTGGGGTTCCTGTCCTGTCCACCCTGCCACCACTGGGCCCCATCCTTCCCTGCTAGCCCTTCACTAGAACATCTTCCTCACGGGACACCGGGAATTTTCTTCCATCTCCCTGTAACCTTCCCAGGACAGCAGGACTGTGGCCCTGACGCACGCTGCCCCCATCTGCAGTGTGACTGGTGTCCCAGGGTGAGGTCACTGCATCCCAGCGAGCTGCATCTGCCCAGTCAGAGCCCCAGTGGTGAGTGTCACCTCCATGAACAGCAGCAGCTCAGACCTGAAATAAAATTGCATCCTGGGTTTATCCTCTGTACTCCTTCCTTGCATGCAACATCATCTCCATATTCCTCCTCTGTAAGTGCCTCTCCCAAGTTTCCCCTCGCTGGCCAGGCCATGTGGTCCTGATGGCTGGAAACATACCTCCCCCTTCCCTGTCAATCACACAGTGCCCAAGTGGCCTCATCCCTCCTACATCAAACCTTACCATTCTCAGCACACCGCAGATGCAGGTCTGAGACACTGCTGAGCTCTGGACACTGAATGTGGTGTGGTGGTAACTGCAGTCACAGATCTAATTCCTGCCTCACACTGGCTTTTCAGTCCAGGGCCAAGACAATGGAGGCTCCTGCAATGGTTCTGTGCTGTCCCACAGGGAGCAGCCCACAGAGACTCTGACACAGAGGGCTGGAGCCACCAGGCCATTTCCTGCTGACCATGGGGCACCAGAGCCCTCTGGGGCTGTTACATCAGCCCTTGTCTTCAACGCAGGGTTTAAAAATGACTTCTCATTTTATTGATTGAAATAAATTTTACGATCCATATTTGGGGTTTATAGCATGGTTCTCTAGGATATAAGTTGATGGGAAAATGACTAGCACACACATGGTTATGTTTTGTGAATAAAACAATACAAGTATAATTATTAAACAAAGATGCTTCATACAGTGTAGTTTTATTAACTGTGGCCCTATTTTGTACCTTAATTCTCTAAACATGCATATCTATTTGTTGTAAAATTCCTTATCTAAGAGTTGTATCATACTGAAGACAGAACCAAATTCTCTGTGATTATGCACTGGGAAATTTAACAGTCTGTCCTTTGAAGGAAGGAGAAGATAGCAAAGATCCAGCACTTTGAAGATGGCTGGGGATGTGCAATGTGGTGATTAGCAGGATGTTCAACTTTTCTTTCTGTGCTTTTGCCTAGAAGACAAAGGTGCAGCCATGAGATAGTAAACCAGATAAGCCTAAAAATAGTGCTGATTAATTTGCTGTTTTCAGTGAAGGCCAGCAAGAATAAGATGAACTCAACCTAGAGTTAGACACAAGGACATACAGCATTACAGAAAAAAGGTATGTCTGCGGACACATGCAGCACATGCTGTCCACCATGCATTATAACTCAGCACACTCAGACTCTAGGCTTCTGCATGCAGTGTATATGCAATGCACATGCAGTCTAGAAGATGGAAAGGTCCCGTGAACTCTTCCCAGACACTAACTGAGATTAACTGTGTTGTCAGGGTGGGGAAGGAAAGGCCTATGGAAGTGGCTGTGTGGGGAAGGGGTACTGAGTCACTAGCAATGGGAAGAGGTTTGGGACACTGGAACCTGTCACAGAAGATGGGCATGTTGTTTGCAAATACATGGTCAATTACACAGCTGAGTTCATAAGAGCAGAAGATACTCAGAACATCTAATTGCAAAGCAACTGTCTATCCATAGATAAATCTAATATTAAATATAATATTGTATACATTTACAGAAATAAGCATCAAACTTTAAAGATGACTCACCAGGGACAAAACTAGATTTAATTGTACTCTTCCTTTTATAGAAAATATAAATTTTCATCATTGTCATGCTAGAACACTGCATAAGGGACTTGATTTGCATGACTTATTACAAGTTACCTATGAAATAATGCATGCTGAGATCTAAGTGCATATTAGATATAAGTTGAAAATGCAGACAAGATAAGAATTCGTATTTCACATAGAAAGTCTGTGTGAGTGATTCATAAAACATGATGCCTTGAAGTTCTTACAAATTTAGTGGAAGTTAACTAGAAATCTTGGATCAGCTCCTACCATAAGTACATCATAATTATTACCAGAGAAGGAGGAGTACAATTTTAGAGGTTTGCATTTACAAAGACAACATATTTATTGATGTTATTGTCAGCAAGGTTCTCAACAACACACTTATTTTGAAAGCAAGAAAGAAGCTTTGATTGTCTTTCCAGCCAAACACATTGAATATCCTGGAGTTACAAGATATGAAAAGAAGAGAAAACTCAAAGTAGAGGCCTATTCCCCATTCACTTTTTAGCCAGGGGCAGACATTTGAGCATGTTTTTCATTGCCTTCAGAACATCTTTATTCCTGAAGCTGTAAATGACAGGATTGAGGCTGGGTGTGAGGATGGTGTAGAACATGGCCAGGAACTTATCCTGGCCTGGAGTGCGGTAGGATTTGGGTCCCATGTATGTGAAAATATAGGGACCATAGTACATGACAACCACAACCATGTGGAAGGAACAGGTGGAAAAGGACTTTCTCCGGGCCTCTGAGGATCTGGTTTGCAAGACAGTGTGGAAAATTTTGACATAAGATACAGAGATCATGGAGAAAGGGATCAACAGGAAAATAATGCCACTTACATCAACTCCTTGTTCATAGTGTGACGTGTCCACACAGGACACCCTCAGCAAGGCAGGGATCTCACAGAAATAGTGATCAATCACCCTAGGCTCACAGAAGGGAAAGTGGAGCACACAGGCTGTGAGGACTATGGAGTGGAGGGTCCCCACCAGCCACGACCCTGCGGCCAGGAGCATGCTGACACTGTCACTCATGAGCATGGCATAGCGCAGGGGGTGGCAGATGGCCACATAGCGATCATAGGACATGGCAGGCAGGAGAAGGCACTCGCCACCTAGCAGGGTGACGTACAAGAAGACCTGGAATCCACAGCCTGCAAAGGAGATAGTTCTGGTGCCAGACAGGAAGTTGGTGATCACTTTGGGGACAATGTTGGAAACATGCAAGATGTCCATGAAGGAGAGGTGGCTGAGCAGGAAGTACATTGGGGAGTGGAGGCGGGAGTCCCTGCGGATGAGGAGGATCAGGAGGGCGTTTTCTGTGACAGTCAGGATGAAAATGATGAACAGAGAGGAGAAGAAGACCAGGCTGGTGTGGGAGGAAGAGAACAGTCCCAGAAGAACGAAATCAGTGCTGGACGTCTGATTCTCAGGGATCATCTTGCATTTCTTTGTTTTAGCTGAAAAGAAAATGTAAAGATGAAAAAGTAGAGAAATCCCAAACTCATTCCCATGGATCTATGTAACAAAATGAGAACTTCTGAAGTATTTTACATCAACATCAAAGGTCTATTAGAGAGTTTTATGCATGCCAAGCTTACAGAATGGGTGTTTATGAGCATCCGTCATCTGGGGAAATTTAGCATGTTGAATCCGCCCTTGGCTCTACATTCAGCCTCAAGGTCATGGTGAATTCTGTGAACTTTGCTCCAGTTATCTCTCAGATGCGGCCTGTAGTGGCTCACCCTTCATACCTTTGAAAGTCTTGAGCCCTGACTTTCCTGGACTTCTTAACCTGCTCCATGTCACATTTTTCCTGCCCCTTCCCACCTTCTATCGTATTAAATAATCAACATAAGTTGGGTCTACTCCTACTGTCATTTTCTCCACCAGCATTTTTAGGATACCTTTGCTCTACCCACTGGTGGAAGCCAAATGCCTACCACATTGCCTGGTTTATAAGAGTTATTCAGTATTATCTGCTGAATTAATGAACAGAATGAGTTGATCATTCTCTTGAGCTTGTGGTCTGGAAAGTAATACTACTACTCTCTTTGTGCTCTGGTCCTACTATAAGAAGTAAATAAAACTTTTCCTTATTCATTCATCTGTTATAGCACATATGTACACTGCATCCAAGACATAGGTATCATAAGTTGTGTGCTGTAAACATGGATATGCATGTATGCTAGTATGGGGAGTTTAACTCTCTCAAGAAGTTACCTGGAAGGAGAAATACCTGGGCCAAATGGAACTTATGGTTTTAGTGTTTTACAGAATCATGGCATTGAACTTCATAGTAGTTGTAGTATTTTACATTCCCACCAACAATGTAGGAGAGTTCCTTTAAAAGGAAAATGACCTGGAAGCATTCAAACGCAAGTGGATGCAACTTGAGACACAATATTAAATGAAATAAGTCAGACACATAAGCTTAAATATCTTGTGGTTTCTCTTATATGAGACAAATTATATATGGAAAGAGAATGAGAGGGCCAGGGCCTTAGCTCAGTGGTGCCGCTGCCTGCCTCAAAACTGCAAGATCCAAAGTTCAATCCCTGGTACCAAAAAAAAAGAAAAAAAGAAAGAGAATGAGAGCAAAATAGAAGACAGATAAATAGGAAGTAGAAAGAAGTTCAAATAATTCTCCAAATTATCTATTCCATTTAAAAAATATTTTATACGCTAATTTATTTCATTTATTTTATTAGTGTCTTTTAATTTACCAAAAATAAAGTTTTTTTTAAAAATTTATGTTATTTTTTGTGAAGCAGAATCTTATTTGTCTATGTTTTGCCTTCTAAAGAACTACTTTGAAGATTGTGATATACAGTGCATTATGTATTGATATTCTCTTATTTTGCTATGAAATTTTGTTTTGTCTTATTTTCTTCATAAAATAAAATTTTAAAAGTAAGTAAATATATATTGAGAAGAAGAAACTTAATTTTCTACATAAACTTTTGAAGTCTAATCTTTTAGAAATTAAAATGTAGGAATTCTAAGGAATTGAAATGATTAATGATAAAATGTTATAAAATGCTTATAGTGTTAAATAAACATGTTTATATATAGGAAGTCATGTGCATTTAATCAAAATAGCAATACATCTTTAGGAATATATTTTAATTTTGTTCTTTCTGTCTTACAGAAATTGAACTATAACGCTTTAATCTTTTATGGGGAATCCTGTCTTCATGTTACTAATACTTATAGCGTGGTGCCTTAAATGTTTACACTGCCTCTGTGTCTATGATGTCTGCCTTTATACACACACACATATATATATATATTTGCATGCATGCACGTATTCACAGATAAATGATTACATGTAACATACTGATCTTGAGTTCTGCCCTTCAATATCTGCTCCGATCACCAAAATTAACAAAAAATATTGGACACAGGCCGGGGATTTAGCTCAGTGGTTTTGCCGCCTGCTGTGTAAGTGTAAGGACCTGAGTTCGATCCCCAGTACCAAAAATATATATATATATTGGACACGTTTTTAGCAATGATTCACAAATTTAAATATAATAAATTTCAGTTTCACTTTTTGGGAAATTAATTTGCAGATGATGTTACTGAAATATATAAGTGCCTCATAGTTCATTGTATTTCAGGTGTGTAAACGTGATTCTTCACTGTGAAGCTCAGTCTTATTTTGTCCTGCATGTTAGTCATGGTTTGCTCTGGGCTTCAGAGTCTGGAGAGCAGCACCTGAGTGAGGTGCAGACTCATGCAAGTGCACCACATCTGGCCCACAGCTCTGGGCCGTGTGATCATGGACACAGATGGAGAGTTAGGGGCATGGTGCCTCGTGTGACCTGGTGAAAGTAAGTGAATTTCAAAATTAATGAGTATGACTGTCAACTCTAATTCAACAATATTTTATTCAAAGTTGTTAACTTTCCCTTGCTCACTGGAACCATATTATCATTCTGGTTTTTCTTTTTCCATAAATTATTTACCTTATTGAAGTCAACCTGGGTCCCTTTAGTAATGAATTCCCAATATTTACAGAATCTCTGGCCCATAGTAAGTTTCATTAAATGCTTATTATAAAAACACTTTCTTATGGGCACAGGTATACTAACAATTCAAGTATTCATCAACTCTTCCACTTCTGCTACTTTATCTGATTTTATATTTTATAGAGTTCATGTTCTCTATACAACTATATTTATATTTTCTCTTTATTGAAAACAATCCATCGTTTATTTCTTATTTCACTAGTTATCTTCTACCATCATATACATGCTCATCTGAGGCATCTAAATATTCTTCAGTTGTGTTTTATAACACTTTGCACAGTCACTGCGCAAATAAACCCCAGGATGGTAGAATTATTAAACTGTACATTTGACGCCAGCCAAGAGTTTCTGGACTTTGGATAAAATCTACACTGGAATCCAAAGCAGAGTCCTCTGGCAACGTAACTCTTACCATGAAGAAAAGCTGTGTCATACAACATGTGTGGAACTCTTCCCAAGGAAAATCTGTCTCCCCATCCAGGTCCAAATATTTCCTGTTAATATTGCTAAGTAGGAAAATAGCTGAAACACACACTTCTCATCCGTATCTTTTCTATAAGATTTGAGGCTAATCACAAAACATGCTTTCCCATCATTTTGCTTCAACTTTTTCAAGAATCCTTTCAGTACATGGTTTTTGAGAAGTTCTTACAGTTTCAAAGAGTCTCTCCATGTCTTTATATTTAAGTAAAGTTTCAGAATTTGGAAGAAACCCTCCGTTCAGTCTAAAATGATACCAGCATGCATTATTATCCATGTAAACTGTTTATTTGAACTCAAAATAGTGATTTTATTTTAGGGAAATGAGCCTCTGATGGTGGAGCAAGAATGATACATCAGAGAACAACAGTGTACTGTTTTCAAATGTAAATTTTGAGCCAATAGCTCACCAATTCCTAGGGTACACACCTATCATTACATCTGTCATATCACATTCCATGTGGACTACTTTAAACAAAGCCATGACTTTATTCCACACTATTATGGCAACTCAGTGCTTGAACTCTATGTCTTGTGTTACATTGCAATGTGCCTGAAAGAATTACAATATCATCACCAAGGTTTTCAAATCAGTTGGTCACAAGGCAGTAAGTACAATACTTGAAATTTTTATGGAAATCTTACAATGTTGTAAAGCAAATTACACTGACAAGTGTAGTTCATTTTATACTAAGAAAGTTTAATTCAATGAAACTGAGTGGAACACAATCATTTTGTCTGTGTGTATACTATGTCTTTCAAATGACTGTATGTGATTAAATATTAGCGTGTGTGTAGGAGAGAGACAGACACAGAGACAGAGGCAGAGGGAGGTTAGAGTGAGGGAGGTTTTCAATATTTGTGTGTGTGTGTGTGTGTGTGTGTGTGAGAGAGAGACAGAGACAGGGAGAAATAGAGAGACAGAGAGAGAGAGACAGAGGGAGGACAGAGTGAGGGAGGTTTTCAATATTTGTGTGTGTGTGTGTGTTTGTGTGTGAGAGAGAGAGACGGAAACAGGGAGAAACAGAGACAGAGAGAGACAGAGGGAGGACAGAGGGAGGGAGGTTTTGCCTTAGGCTCTCCTCAGTACTTAGCAATCAGTCCCACTGGTTTGTTCAGGCAGCTGCATTGTTTCTCACTGTTCGATTCCCATGGATGAAATGACACAGGACCTAATGTATCTGCTCCACTTAGGGAATCAAACTGTCCCGGCTAGGACGGTGCAAATGCTGCACTAACCATCAGCCCTGCTCCGCATCAAGTCCTCGCTGTAGACAGAGCCACACCCTCACCTCCTAGTGCCCCCTTAACCACGGCCTGCACACACCCCAACTCTGCCAACCATTTGGGAGTTATGTGAGTGCTTAAAACCTTCTACGGATTTACTAACAGTCATAACTGCACAATTTCACTAGCGACATCTCCTCCTATGCAGAAATCATACAAGATATGCTTTTAGTAAGGGGCCCTTGTTCACTAACATCATTTCAACTGCACGTTAAATGTATTTATTTGCTCTTCTATGATCATAGTACAATTTCTTTAAAAAGTTTTAACACTAAGACAAGTAAAAGATAAAAAAACATAAAATTGACTTTTGTAAACGACTTGCTTCAAAAATATTGGATATGAAACTCCTGGAGAATAGTACATTTACCTGAATATTTTATATTATAAAAGAATGTACTTTTAGTTTGTGAATTTTCAATTAACCTTCAATATCAATGAATTACATGGTATAATCATTATAAGTTCTGTCATAAAAATTTCAAGTATTAGACTTATTGTGACAGTCAGCAAATGACCAAAAAAAGTTACTTTTACTAGTAATGCATTCAGCGGCACTGCAGACTAATGAGAGAAGCAGAAATCATACACAGAATGGACATAATATGTGTGAAATAAGGTCATTATTTTAAGTAATTGGTATGGAATATTGTATAATAGATATGATTAGTGTCTAGCCTAGGAATTGATGAATTATTCCCTCAAAATTTATGTTTAAAAATTAAAAATCATCTATTTCTTAGCTCTTTGATAAACGATAAATAAGCACTTTTTATATAACACAATATACATAAAACATATTTTCTGTCTTCTCTGTACACAAAATGCTGATCAGTTACAGATTATACCTGGAAAGAATTTCTACTAAGCAATGACAAAGTCTTCCATTGGACCAAGGTGACCACAGACTCTGCCTGAGGGCTGCTCTCCAATGAGACAGATGCAGCACTGTGTTCCAGGGAGAGCCCAGACCCGCACACAGTGAGCCCTGGGCACAGAGCTCCCCACTGCCTGCTGGTGCTGTTAGCCTTTCCTCAGCTGCCCTGCTTGGTTTCGTATCTCTGATTTCTCAGGACACAGAATCAAGCCTTTGTGTATCAGAGAGGAGAAAAGGGAGAGGAGGAAGGAGGAAAGGCTAGAGGAAGACTGGGAAAGGAGACTCAGGCTAGGACCGAATAAAACCAAGTAATGCAAAGTGCAACTCGGGGTGGACTGGAAATACCTTCTGCAGGATTTCAGCACGAGGGGGCCTCAGGGCTCCCTTGAACTTTCTGCTGCCCCAGCTGCTGTGACCTGGCACCCAGGGCTCCAAGAACAGCAGCACCCAGCCCCGCACAGCTGCCCTGGGCTCTCCACCCACTGTGATCTCTCCAGCAGGCTCCATGCAGGACAGACTCTGGCTGCATCCACATTGTCCTACCAGGCCCCAGAGCTTCAGAGGTCTGCACCCTGAGCCCCTTCACTGCGGTCCCGAGAGTCCTGGGGGTGGGGAGCCTCAGGGGGCCCGTGCTGAGACCCAGGCTGGGGACAGGGGGGTGAGGGGTTTGGGAGCAGCAGGGGAAGGAGGAGGGCAGCGCCCCCTGCTGAAGTCCCCTGGGCTGGGGCTTCTGGGGACAGCACTGTCACCTTTACCTAGGGCAGCAGGAGCGGAGGGACCTGGGGTGTCCTGAGAAGGGGCCAGAAGGAGTCACTTCTGCACAAGGCCCTGGGGCCGCACAGGAGTCTGGGTGTTGCAGGGGAGGAGAAAGGAACTGGCTCAGCCTTGGCTGGGAGATTAAGACCAGGAAGAAGCATCTGTTGTCCCTAAATAAATAAATAAATAAACCACTTCCCTGCACACTTCTGCCTTGTGTCCTCCTCCTTCCTCCTTTTGTTTTTATTAAACTTTGTTTTAATGGGTCTCAAAATTCTGTGACAGATTTTTGGTCAAGTCGTTTCTGTTACAAAGTGTTCATTTTAAAAACTAATAACTTAAAACTGCCACACACACACACACACACACACACACACACAGACCACAAAGCCTTCTCCTTTCCTTCTGAAGGTTTTAGGATGCAGAGTCATCATTGACCAGCCTTTCACTATTAGAGCTAAATGGCCCATTGGAGACTCAGCTCTGAGGCCGCTGTTCAGCCTGATGAAGCCTAGGGAGGCAGGGCAGGGATAATATTCCTTTAGGCTTCCGAGCTCTCCGGGCAGACCCGGTGGCCTGGCCAGCTCCCCCAGCCTTCCTGTCCGCTGCTGGGATGACAGCACAGCAACTCTGGGTCTCATAGCGCGAACAGCGAAGTGACCCAGAGGAGGAGTCGGAGAAGCTCTGGACACACACGGGCTGGCCTGGAACCCTGTGAACAGTCCCAGCATCTCCAGATTTCAAGAATTTGGGGCCCTTCTCCAGCTTCGCCAAGGTTGGGGGTCGATATTTTCTCAGCTCAGCAAACTTGAAAGCAATGTGCGCTGTGGCAATCCAGCACGAGCACAGCCAGCACCGACCTGGCCTGGATGGCTCAGGAAAATCCCCAGCAGGGAACAAAATGAGTCACTATTACACTCACTAGAATTACTAAAATAACAACGCTTTATAATATGTGGAGTAAGTGGACTTCATCACATTGCTGGTACAAATGTGAGATTAAACAGCCTCCTTAAAAATGTTATTAAATTATATAGAGCCTGGTATGAACCACAATTTCAGGCATACAGTAGCACCTTGGAACAAAATCTAATGGCTAAAGGTAGGCTGTGGTACTTTTTTCTGCTAGGAAATTTCCAAAAAAATCACTTTGTAAAAATTATTGAGTTTTGGGTTTTGTTTTTTGTTTGGGGGGGGGGTTGGCAGTACTGGAGATTGAACTCAGGGCCTTCACGCTGTGCTACACTCAAAGCTCTATTTATGTTATTCTTATTTTTATGTATCTTTAAGTAAATGACTTGCCCAGCCTGGGCTGCATACTGTGATCCTCCTTCCCCGCGCCCAGAGTGCTGAGATCAAAGGCATGCACCAACAATCCTGGTTCAATCCTGGGCATGTGCAGCCAGGTCCTGGTGAATCAGGAGAAGCACAAGGCCATTGCCAAGGAGGGAGGTGATCGTAACGGCTAGGACAACCCCAGAGAGAATCTGGTGGGCTGCAGTATGCTGCAGAGGCCTAGGAGGATGGAATCTGAGTGATGTCCCATGGTCCATGACTTCAGACAGAGGAGCTGCTCTCAGTGGAAAGCGATGAGACAGGATTCCACGTTTCCGTGCCCCATGTGAAGCACAGGTTCCTGGAAAATCAGCTGGGTGAAAAAGTTGAAACCTGTTTCAAATCCTACCTCTGAGATTAACAGCCTGCCTTATCATGAATATTAAATTATTTCAAGGCTTTGCAAATTTTCAAAGTTTACATGATAACATTTAGTATTGATTAATTGGAATAACAAATTCAAATTCTGAGAAGATATAGTCAGCATATACATGTCATGTTCCATTATGTGAAACCCACTTAAATTGGTGAGAAGGAACTGACTGAAATATTTCATCATTTATATTTTGGCTTATATTATTGTCATACTGTGTCCATAGTAGTAACTGCAGATGAATTAAGCTGGTGTTGTTTCATAATAGCTACGAGGTATGTTATTGACAGAGGACTACACTTCTGTATGACAGGAAAATGTTTCAACCTACCAATGTCAGGTAATCTTCTCTGATGTTGATTGATCCAAGAAGGTTATTTTTCCAAACCAGAAAACTTATATTTTAAAATCTAGAACTAGCAACGCAGTTCATGAGCCCACTTTCACACTGCAGGGATGAGTATGTCCCACGTGCAAACTAAAGAAGGCACGGTTTATTTGGCCACAGCTTCGCAGCTCTGTTTCTTGGACAGCCAGCATCACAGGCCAGTGCAGAAGTCCAGGGGGAGGAAAGGGTATTTAGCCTTGGTAGCTGGAGGCAGAGTCAGGGAGCAACACCGAGAGGAATGGCTGCAGGGGAGACCCAGGCCTGCAGATCAGGCCTTTGAGCAATCCAGGCACAGTGGGGTCCGAAGCCGGCGCAGTTGACCCCTGGCAGGCACACAGGGTGGAACATTCTTGGCAGTTTGTCCTGCGTTTGGTTCTGCTGTACAGTTACATGCTTAAAATAAGAATGATCTCCCTGCTTTTATCCTGCAATGTAAAACTATAAAGCTAAATGCACACTTGCATTAATTGCTCAAAAGTATTTTGCTGTAATAATCTGCTTCTCCACAGTCACCAATGCACTATTCGCTAAGTGAATGGGAGACCTTGGCTCTTTAGCCAATTGTGAAGAAAACTAATTTCTTCTTCATCGGGAACATAATCTGAATCTTGAAAGCACCTTTAATCTATGACTCCTGCTGCCCGAACTGTTCCAACTCTTTGAATAACAATGTGCTCAGCTGCGGAGGAGTTTGGGTGCTGCTCATTCTGAAGGACACTGTCCACTTCAGCCCCTCACAGGCAGGCAGAGCCCATGCTGTCGGGTGTCCCCTCACCCCATACTGCAGATCCTTCTAAAAGCAAACCCCAGTCATGACTGGGAGATAACTTAGAATATGTTCAACTTTACAGTAAGATAGCAATGTCACTAAAAGCAAGAATGCATGTTAAAAATTGGCTAAGGAAGAGTTAGACATAGTTTCATGCTTTAAATAAAGATTTTCTAACCCTTTCTTTGTGTCTTCAGATTGTAAGAGTTTTAACTGCATATACCACATATACAACTGCTTCCAAAGCTTTTTCTTTCAGTGGTGGAAGAATTGTAACCTCTTTCCTCTAAGTCATAGTCACGTCTTTTGGCAGTGCTGTGAGCAGGCACAGATAGGACCCTCTATTTCTTTCCATGAAGACCTTCTCAGTAATCACTACATTTCAAACACTGCCTGAAATTTCAATATTCTTTCAATAGTCTTTCAAACTGATTGCAAAAATTGGACATTAAAACTGTAAGTTTCTTACTCAGGACACTGATCTGAACTATCAATATGCTTTCTAAAAAATAACATAGTACCGGGCAAAGGATTTGACAGATTGACAGGAGATTTACATAGACTTTGTTTACAGTTTTTTCTTTTCTCATAATTTTTCCCTTCCCCTTCCCCTCCCACTTCCCCTACCCCTTTGTACCTATTTCAAATTATCAGTTATTGGGCCAGGGACTTAGCTCAGTGGTTTTGCCACCTGCTGCGCAAGCGCAAGGACCCGAGTTCGATCCCCGGTACCAAAAAAAAATTATCAATTATTCATTTTAATCATTTTAATCCTTATTTACACTTTAAGTTTCTCACACTAGAGAAACTACTCAGTATTGGGTGGAGGGGGTGAAGGGCACACAGGTAGTGGGGAAAAAATAAGAACCAAGATGCATCATGTACAGGTACAAGCACCCAAGGATAAATGTAAATGTATTATATACCTAAAATGTACCGATAAAAGAATTTAAGCAACAACAAAGAAGGAATTGACAGGAGATTGTAAGAATGATGGAAGCATCCACAGGCACACATTTAGCTCTTCAGAGAGTGAGACAGGTAACACAGAGGACTTCCTTTACAAAATGTGTGAAGTGGGGTGTAACTGTGCTTCTCTGCAGTTCAAGACGTACAAGGAAATCACTGACTCTGACCTACTTACACAGAGTCAGAACGAGGGCCCCGGCAGATGGACCCACAGAAGCGTGGTCCGGATGCACCGCGTCTGTGCAGGACGCCCCAGTGCTAGCTGAGCCACCTCACTTTATCAGTGCCTGCTGTGACTGTCTCGGGCTCCGGACCCCTGCCGGCCTCGGGGCCAGCCCAGTCTCATTAACCAGCCAGACCGCAGAGGTGCGCACTGCGGGCTCCAGAGGTGCTCGGTTTTCAGGGACATGAAAGCTACTGAGGATGCTGATATGCTTTAAAATGCTTCAGAATACCGTGATTTATTAAAATAAGACCGAATCATTTATAAACAAAAGTAAAATCCTAATGCATGTCCTTGCAAAGGGCTGATTTTAAAAATAGACTAATGAACAAAGTAAGATGATTCTGGTGTTACTTTTCTAAACTTCAATAGATGGGATAATTAAAAAATAATCTCTTGATTTCAGATCTTGCAAAAAATGAGCAAGAAATGAATAAAAAGAAGTCAGTGATAGCATTCAGTTATTCATTTTTCCTCTCGAAGTAAATGTGAGAGAATCCGTGCTGCACATATTCATCAGGTTGCTCGTTTCTGTGTAACATACTCTTATTTTATTCTTATATCGAGTCCTGGTATAGGCATAGGTGATGCAATCAATGACAACAGCAGTAACAGTGAAAGCAAGCTGTATTCACATTGCCAAACCCTTCCCGACTGATTCCAACTAGGGCTTCACCTCGTGAGCTGCTCCGGTTTGTTCTTACTGTTTTCAGTAGCCCGGCACCCTGGGAACCTGCATTCCTGTCTTGCAATGCTGAGACTTGGGTTTATCTACTAATAGATAGAAATCTACAGAAATCCCAGATTCCATGAGTGTAAAGGGGTAATTTGAAAATAAATCTCTCTGACGGAATTGGAGATCATGAAGCCCCACCAGGAAGAATGTGAGAAATTCTAATTCCTTTATTTGTGAACTGTCCTTGCCATGCATGTTTGTTTAGAAAGAAAGAACTTTATAGGTTCAGAAAGAAACTGCATCTTCTGGGTTGGGATGTGCATTTATCCAAGTGGAAAGGCCCATGATTTAGCAGGTGACGGATCGCACGCGCAGGCCGCGTTCACAGCTGTCCTCTTGTCTCCCGTGAACACTGAAGGCTCCACATCCGGGCAAATGGTGCGCCTCGCGCATGCGGCGTGCAAACTTCAGAGGAAGCTTTGTGCACGAACGGCACGGCTATTGCCGACGTTCTCCTTCTTTCCTCCTGGGGGCGCTGTCCTACTTCAGACTTCACGCAGGAGTTGGGACTTGACAGGCATTGCTAAATGCTAACTACGGAAATACATGAAACTCGCACACTGAAATTGCCTTCCCAAGACAAAACATTCAATAATACAAAACTTAATTTAGCGAAAAAGTAAAGGTGACGTAATCAAGATCAGACGGCTTCCGTTAGCTAATCAGTGCTGTGATGCTGGCAGGGCCGCATTAGCCTCTCTCTCGGATTTTCCGGATTATTTTCTGCAGTGCTGCTTTCGTGATCATTAATTTCTTTAAGATTTGTTTTATGTAAAGTCTGCACTTTTCTACCACATTTCACAAATAATACCACCGAATATAGAACTCTGGATTAAAACTATATTTTAGGGCTGGTAAAACTATACTCCAAGCTCTCCTGGTCTTTAAAGCTTGTGCTGAGGAAGCTATTATTCTGACAGTCTTCACATTGTAGGTAACTTTTTGGTTTTCTCTTCCAGCTTTTAGGGCTCAGTTTGTGCTGAATTTCTCAAATTTTGATGATGATATGTCATGAAGAGACTCTTCTGATTCTGGCTATTTGAAGTTTTATGTACCTCTTGAACTTAAATGTTAATTCTTTTCCAGATTTGTAAATGTTTTTCTATGATTTCAGTGATTAAGTTTTTATTCCTTTGGAGTCACCTTCTAGGTTTCCCTTTTTTAAAAAAAATTATCAATGTTCTTTGTTTGTGTTTTGTTTTTGGATTTTTTTTTAATCAGCTAGAAACGGTTGGATCCAGATTCCACAAGGCCTCACTGTTTTTAGGGTAGTACTGATAACATCATCTCCTAAATCAATATTATTTTCAACTTCTGACTTTCTGTCCCCACATTGTTCAAAGCTGTCCCCGTATTTGCAATTGAATTTTTATACCCTGAATTTCTGCTTGATTTTTTAATAATTTCTAATCTTCACCAAAATGATCATTCATGTCTTTTATGGCTTACTTTTAGTTTAAGCTTTGTGTCAACTCATTGAACATATTAATACAGAAATCCTTTACCTATTTTTAAAATCTTCACTAAGCTCAGGAAACATCTAATTAATTTGCTTATATTTCTTCCTTGAACTATCGAAACATTTTGACCATTAGGTTTTTGAGTTCTTTATCTGTAACTTCCTCTACTTTTTAAGTAGTTAATTTAAAAGAGTACTTAATTAGAGCTAATTGTGAAGGTAACTTGAATGGATTAAAAGTGTCAAAACACTTAAAGGACTTGTGAGCACAGTACTGGATAATATTTATATTGAATCTGTTCCTCTAGTGAACCCTAAATGATATAGTTCCTAGAAAGGCTATTTATATTTTTATTTTAATGATTACTTAAAATGGAAGGTTTCCTCCTTCGTGTGTTACAACATTAAATTCTGAAAATGAAAAAAATGTACATACTATCCCAAAGATTCAAAGCAATCCATAGTAAAACATGAGTGTAACATATTATATAAACACAAAATTCTGAAAATTAGTATGGAGCCACAAAATACTGGCGTTCATCAAAGTAAACTTGAAAAATATACCATAACATGGAAGTGTCATGTTGCTTTACTGTATTACAAATCTATAGCAATGACAAATCATTGTGCAAGCATGAAAAGAGACACACTGATCACAGGAACAGAATTGAGAATATAGAAATAAGCACAAGCATTTACAGCCAATTGGTCTTTGGTATTCACTATGTACTGGGTACGGGGCTGGGTGGGGAAATTGAGAAACAAGGAACGTAGATGTTAACCACAGCATGGTGTATGCTTTTTTGCAGATATCACACTGAGTACCATTAATTTGTGCAATTAATATGTGCTAGTAAAATGATCTCTAGTTGAGTGACTGTGTCATCTAGCTTCTTTAACTGAAACTGGAAATGCTTCTGTAAGATGAATTTGATTTATAATATTGTGAGCTTCCCATGGAAACTTTTTATACATTCTCTGAGCCAAGAAGCTCCTTCCCTACTGTATGGTCCCCTGCTGTCCTACCTGAACTAATGATTTCCAAAAAGTCCTAATTTGTTTCCTCCTTTGATTGTTTGGAAATCAATCATCCAGACATGTCACTAAGATGCTTAGAGTTTTTCACCTGCCTAAACATTTTCATAATGCCTCAGATTACTCTAAAGTTAACACAGTCCTTATCTGATTGAATCCTTGGCATGAGGATCTTTCTTAATGGTCAATGACAATGAGAGAAGCTGATTTTATTTTAAAATCCAACACAACTTGGCTTCCCATCTTAACATTTTCTTCTTAATCTTTCCCAATGCTTTCACACAAAAGCTGGAGATCAGATGGTCTTTTCAGCAAACTGTGCTAGGAAACTTGTTACCCACATTTAGCAAATAAACATAGCCTCCTATCTTTCACACCGAACTGAAATCAAATGAAAATGGCTAAAAGCCCTACATATAAAAGCAGAATACTGAATCTGCTGGAAGATAAAACAGATAAAACTCTGATCGCATATGTGTAGGCACGGAGCATTCGGATTACACAGGAAATAATACCAAGAATCAACAACTGGGATTAAATCAAATTAAAAACCCTCTGCTGGTCAAAGAAAACAACAGAGAGAAGTATCTAGTGACAAAATAGGAAAAAAGCCTGCTGTTCCTCAGATGTGGGCCTTATTCTATGTCTAGAACATAAAAGAACTTCGAAACTCCAGAAACTAAAAAATAAAAAGCCTTCAACAGATTGCAGGTGAAATGGACAGTCACATCTCTAGAAAGAAATAGAAATTGTCAGGAAGCATATGGAGAAGGTTTAGCATGTTTGACCATTAGAAAAATTTTTATGAAAAAAGCAAACATTGGAATTCCATTATAATCCAGAAAAAATAGCTTTCATCATGAACTCAGAAAAAAAATGCTGTTGAGGAATATAGGGGGGAAAGAACACTTTTAAATATTTGTTGGGAAGATGAATGAACAAAACCATTGTGGGAGTTAGTTCAGAGATTCCTCAAAAAACTAAAACGGAAACTCTCTTTCTCCTGTTGTACCTGTTCTGGGGTCAGGTCAGGGTTACACGGATGCCAATGTTTATCACAGCACAGTTAATAATGGCTAAGCTGTGTGAGTGGCAGGTATGACCATACACAGAAGAGCGGGTAAAGAAAAGGTGGTACATATAAACAGTGGTGCGCTACTCAGCCAAACAGGAGGGTACATTTGAGTCATTTGGAGGAAGATGCATGAATCTTGAGCTCATAATGCTAAGTGAAATAAATCAAACGCAGAAAGGTAACTATCTCATCATTTCTCTCACAGTAGAGATTCAAGATGTAAATATTTTAAAAATAAAATAAAAGAGTGATGATAGAGAATGTTAGGAGGTAGATTCTGTGGAACATGTCAAGGATTACAAAAATCTTGTCTCTTTAGCATTATTAGGCAGTGAAAATAGTTTAAAATGGAACTATTAATGATGTCTAGCATAGGAAGGAAGGGAGGAATACAACCTTCCACATATTTATTTTGATGCACCTGAGTAAAATTATAAACCATGTGTTTGTGTTTTTGAAACTTTTCATCTATTTTATAAAATCCCATTGCAACAATATTGGTCAGTGCAATTATGTGTTATGGGTAATATTAAACTTTGAAGTGGAAATGCAGGAGGAAGAGATGCATCTCCACTACCCAGAATGCAGTGGTTCCCCAGGGTTCTGCCCTCGCAAAGGACATTCTGGAGGACTTGCCCTGTTCTTGTCACTCTGTGCCACGTGTCCCAGACCCTACATCCTCAAAATCCTACATGATATCTGTTCAACACCAAATGATACCAAATACACACCTCGATTTTCTTTTTGCAAATGTGATTTGCTGCCTGGATAAGGTGCCCAGGCCAGAATAAGCCCACATCAAGGACAGGGACATGCAAGGAAAGTAATTGTCTTAGTTACTTTTCTTGTGCTGAGACAAAATACCCTATACCCAATGTTAAAGGAGAAAAGGTTTATTTAACCTGCAGTGTGTAGAGAATTCAGTCCATAATGCACTGGTTCCAAGACAGGGGCAGAGGGCAGCAGTTAGTGGCAGTGGAAGACAGCAAAACCAAGAAGAGAGCCTTAACAACATCTGTCTTCCTGCCCCTTTTATTTTATGTAGACAACTGGGATTAGGGCAGTGCCAAACCAGTCAGTGGACTAGTTTAGTGATCCATGCCCTTAATCCCACATCACATGCCCTGGATCCACCCACCTCTGCAAATGCCACCTCTGACCTCATGAGGCTTCTGGGGACATCTAGACCCAAACCATAGCAGTAATGATGTTTACTCTTAGTAACTTGAGCAAAACGCATATTTAAATGCTCATTTTAATCACAATTTTCAATCTTCATTTTTATTAGCACACATATGCAGTATTTGATGACTACATTCCTCAGGGGCAGCTGGCGCATGTACATAATACATCCTCATTCTTTGCTCATCCTTTTCTCTCTCCTACCATACCTCCACCTCTTGGTCCCTTTCTTTCGAAAGGATCCATCTCTCAGTTTCCTATTATCTTTCTTTGCTTTAGTCCTTATTTTGTGGTTTCTTATATAAAAGACACCACGCAATATTGAAGCTTGTGCATCTGACTTATTACTCCCAGAAGAATGACCATCATCAAGAAATGAAATAATAACATATGCTGGTGAGGCTGTGGGGAAAAAGGAATCCTTCCACATTGCTGGTATGAACGCAAACGAGTACAATCGTTATGGAAATTAATGTGAAGATTGCTCAAAAAACTAAAAATAGAAATTCCATTTGATCTAATTATTCTCTTTCTAGGTATCCTTCTGAAAGGGTTGAATATGTCATAGTACAGTGATCCATGCATACCCATGTTTAGAGCAGCACAATTCATAATAAATCAGGACTTCAAGAAAAACAAGTGTTTCCCAGCCTTGGGCACTGCCCCCACCTCAAATCACCCCCTCCCCTGTAGCTATAGCCTGTTGTTCTGGTACAGATTGAAACTGGAAATTATGACTTGTAAACAAAGTTCATGACACTGTTCTCACATGATTCACAAGGCTCTGTCTTCTTTCAAGGCCAAGCTGTTTAGGGCTTTGTCTTCTATAACCTCCTGTACCTCAGTTTCACACCACTGGCAAGTCCACCCCCCATCTACCAAATGCCTAAATCTAGAGCCTTTCCTTTGTTCTGAGCTCAACCTTTAGATGAGAGTTTCTCTAGACAGTGTTCATCTAAAGTAGACATCCGCTTGTGTCACCCATTGCTCACTCCTGCCTCCTAAAACCCCACAACAATACACAAATCTTTGAAGCAGCCTGTATGTCCCTCAGTTGGGATTTATAGAAGCACTTTCAAATAGGAACATCTAATTCTTCTGAGTTTTCCTCCAGAAATTAATTATATTTAAAAATATCTATAATTCTTAGAAAGATTCCCTGGCCCATGATATGAATGCAGTAATTAGGAAGTCATAAAAATGTGCTCTTTGATTAACTTTGAAATAAAATTATAATATATTTGATCATCCATCCCAAGAAGACATGAATACAGAGTAATATATCCCAGGAACCCAAGCTATGAATCTACTATAATTTTGATGAAATCAAGCTGTTTACTGTGAGTTTTATGAAATTGAAAGAAATTGAAAACTTTTAAAGTTTGAAACACATTTTAGAGAATATTATTGCACTATGAATTTGTAAGGTTGCTGATTTTTTTCCTCAGACAGTAAACCTTCAATAACTTAGCACCAAAAGTGCAGTGGAAGTTAGAGTTTAGACAGGCATGTGGTCATTTTCCTCCCCAGTGAGGACTGAATGGCAGATTTGAAATGTGCTGACTGCCCGATGAAGGTTGGAACTGTTCCGTGTCTTGTCTTAGGTACCTTAGGTTTCTTCTGGGAAAATCTGGTCTCTGGGGCACAATTAAACTCCATGTAAACAAGGTAGGTGATGTCTTGTGGGGACTGGCTTCTGGACTCCAAAGAAGGAGATAAAAGTTCAGGAGGAAGGTTAAAAACCATTTTTTCAAATGAGAAACAGTCAAAATGGACAATTGACAGGTTTCTAGCACTATTTCTTACTCTACCATTCATTGTGGTGTCCACAGAGATTGTGTTATGTAACCAATAGGAGCTGTGTCGACGTAGACTTGAACCCATGGAAATGCCACATTCCAAACCACTGGCAAAGTCTGGGAGTCCGTTTGATGCAGTATTTCAATATTTAGTCCTCAAAGAAGCCTTCCCAAGTGGGCATGATCACAGGACCCTCCTGCAGCCTGGAGCGATGGGGTGTGGTCAGGAAGGAGTCCACTTGCACCTCAGGCTGTCTGCTCCAGAGAGGTGGGCAGGGAAGGGAGGCTAGGTTTATCCCAGAGATTTAGTTTCAATCCACTGCAATTGATACATCAACGAAATAATTACCAAATAAGTGGAATCTTTAAGTGAAGTCAGGGAGCCTTCAGTAAATGTAACTGGTCCTTACAACACTTATCACAATTAAACCTTTTCAGTCCTCTTCAATGCCAGGAAGCTTTTTGCCATCTCACGTGCATGAGCACCTTACAGTTACTGAGTTGCAGGACTGCAATACAGGCCCCAGGGAGGAGGCCACACTCCAGGGGCCAGCAGCTCCGCCCTGTGTGTCCTGCAGCCCCAGGCAGAGTGCAATGCAGTCACACAGCCCTTCCCAGGAACCTCTGTCTCATTCAGCAGAGCAGTGCCATCCGCTGCCCGCTTCTGCTCCTGGAGGAAAGAGGACAGCGGGCTCACACTTGTGTCTGTCTCTCAACAGCTCAGCCTTACTATCCCAATGTTCCTCACTGTACCCAAGCTTTTAAACCTCAGATGCTCGGTCCATCTCCTGAAGGTTGGACAAGAAAGACTTTCTACAAAGCTTGTCTCCCTTTTTCAAAACTAACCATTTACACTGAGTCCACTTTATAAAAATGTGGTAATCATTAAAGAGAAAAATGAATGCTTTATTGAAAATTTTTGTCTTTTTGAACACATATTTAAATACAAACTTACATAAAAGCAAAACATACATACAAATATATGCACGTGTGCACACAAATATATACTTTTACATTTAAATACATGAATATTATTTCTATGCTGTATGCATATTTATGTTGCTTCCTTGTACAACTGACAGCTTTGTTTCTTTTCTTTACCCTTCTGCTCTGTCTCTTGACTGTTGTGTTGACACCTGAACTCACCTCTGGCACACAGGAGAGAGCCCTTTGACACTCAGCCACTGCCCCAGCCAGAGAGCCCACCTCAATTTGCCAGAACTTTCCTCAAAATATCTGTAGGATCAAAATCATTCACCACTAAAAGATACAAATATATACTCTGAGCAACTAAAAATCTACTTCAATCAGTAATTTTATCTTTTACCTGACAGGTATTTTCTCAGCACAAAATTTTTCTTGGAAAATTAGTTTCAGATTTTCAATCCATAATTCTGCAAGAAAATGGAATTTTTTGCTACAATTTGTACTCAGAGCAAAGTTGAAAGTTTCAAGCACAATGAAATAAGTAGATGAGATGCATTACACAAGCATACAATTCATTAAAACAATTAATTTTAGGCATTTAATTAAACCGTTTTGAAAAGAGAATAGCAAATAATGCAGTGTATACTGCATTTCAAAAAGTAAAACAGTGAACATCATTTCTAGTCTTTGAGTCATCGATCTGCATGTATCTGCAGTGGAAAGAGCAAACTGTTTTATTTTGCTTTGTTTTTCAAAAGTGAAAAAAGGTATTTGTCAAAAGAAGTTACACATTCAGGCAATAAACTACTTCAAAATCCTCAGCCATCAAGAAAATACAAATTAAAATAATTATGAACTATTACACTCACTAAAATTATAAAGTGGAAAGGTTAATAATATTGGAGTAAATAGACCTCACTGAATTCTTGACAGGAATTTAAGAAAAAAGGCTCCTTTGAAAAGAAATCTGGTGTAAGTTCATCATTGATTTACTAAGAGAAGTAAATGTATATGATCTCCAAATAAACTTTAATTATAGCAGATTCACACTAAAAGCCAACGTGATGTCCATCAGCAAAGTAACGGGTACACACTTGGTGGCGTTTCAGACAATAGACTTGGAGCAGTTGAAAGGAACCAACTACAGATGAATGTAAGGATGTCCAGACATCTTGGGAGCATACAGAGCTGAGAGAGGCAGAATGTGCGTAATGCTGACTGCTGGTTTCCACCAGTGTGAGGACTGGAATAGGCCAAATGGGGTAGGAGCAATTCAGACCCATGGTAGCCCCTTAGTCCCGGTCTCACTGGGAAGGGCAGGAGGGAGCTCTGGGTGGAAGCATGCTGGGTGTGCTGATAGGTGTCAGCTGCACGTGCAGGCCCTGTTGGAATTGCCTGGAAGGGAACCCTGGCAACTGAGCTTGCTAATGTTGAAAATCAGCCCTCCGTGTGAAGCAAAGGCTAACAGTTAATTCTCAAATTTTTTTGAATAGTTAGTTCGTGGAGTAAGAATTGATTTTGGCATACCCTGTAGAAACATTTTCATAAGAATTAGTAATTTGCAAATTTAAGAAAATCACAATTTGAGTGGTGATGACAGCTTATTAAAAGAACTGTAAATATGCAGTTCACCTAAAATTCAGATCCAGAAAGATGAAAATAATAAATCCTGGGTGGAGACAGAGAAGCTACCCGCCCCCCATTTGTGGTTTTCCTTTCCACTGTCTCACTTACCTGCAGTCCACACCAGGCCAAAAACATCACATGGAAAATCCCAGAAACAAAACCATAGTGCCCTTTGGGCAGCATGATAACATATTGCACAGTTCCCATCCAGCCCTATCAGGATGCAAATCATTCCTTTATTCCTGATTTCCACAAGGGACAGGCTCCCACCTGTTTTGCATTGACACTGCAGTATCATCACAGGGCTTACATTCAAGTCATGTTTATTTAATTTAGTAATTATTCCATATGCAGAAGTAGTTATGCCAAAAATCCAGAAATGTCTAAGAGAAGCTGTAAGGCTTTCTTTAAGTTAAATGATAAACGTTATTGATTTAGTAAGGACAGGGAAACAACATATACTGAGTATAACATTAGGTTAAACTAATGTACAAGCTGGAAAAAAATAAAATTCTTGTTGGTTTTTCTGTTGGACATCAAGCTGCAAAAATTACAACCACAGTGCTTATTTGCAAGACTAAGGTAAAAGTTAATTAAAATAAAGGATCTGGTTTCATCAGCAATTTCAGTTGTCCATAGGCATCTTGGAATATAACCCTCATGGATAAAGGGGTTACGGCATACTTGTCCTCTGGGAAATTCCAGAGGACAAATTCCACTTCGTACCACCCTGAGGTTGTAGAAATCAGTCCATTAATTTACTCTTGTTATTGTTTTTACAATATCTGCGATTAAACCTTGTCCCTTCACACTAAGCTACATTCCCAGGCCTTTGACTTTATGTTTGTTTCTCATAATTTTGAGACAGGGTCTTTGAAATTTGATCATGTGTCCAGGCAGGGCTAGCACTGCTGAGGCTTTAGGCTCAGGTCACCCACATACTGGGAGTGTGGGAGTGGGCCCTGCACTGTTAGATCAGTGCATCCTTAGTGCTGAGTGAAGGCAGCACTGGCTCGGGCACTTGCTCAGAGCTCCCTTCACCTCACTGTTCCTCAGGCTGTAGATCACAGGGTTCAGCATGGGAGTGAAGATGGCATAGAATGCAGACACAACCTTATCATGGTTTGCTGACCTGTAGGATGTGGGTCTTACATAGGTAAAGATGGCAGCGCCATAAAAGAGTCCCACCACAGCCAAATGGGAGGAGCAGGTGGCACAGGCCTTCTTGCGGGCTTCTGTGGAGCGCATGTGCAGGACAGCAGCGAGGATGAGGCTGTAGGACATCAAGATGAGGGACAAGGGGATGAGGAGCATCAGCACGCAGCAGATGTACATGGCATATGCAAAAGCAGAGGTGTCACTGCAGGCCAAGCGCACCAGCGTGGGGGCCTCACAGAAGAAATGATCGATCTCATGTCTGTTGCAGAAGGGGAAGCTCAGGGTAACAGCAGCCTGCATGATTCCATCAGCTGCCCCCAGGAGCCAGGACCCCAAAGCCATTCTCAGACATAACGGCCAGTTCATGAGGGTGGCATACCGCAGTGGGTGGCACACAGCCACATAGCGGTCATAGGACATGGCTGATAGGAGGAAGCACTCTCCACCTCCCAGAGTGGGGATCAGGAACATCTGAAGACCGCATCCAGACAGGGAGATGGACTTGTTTCCAGTCAAGTAGGCAGCCACCATGTTGGGCACAGTGGTGCAGACCAGCATCATGTCCATGAGGGAGAGCTGGCTCAGCAGGAAGTACATGGGTGTGTGCAGCCGGGGGTCCCAGTGAATCAGGAGAACCATGAGGCCATTGCCTGTGAGGGAGGAGATCATAACTGCTAGGACAATCCCAAAGAGAATCTGGTGGGCTGTGGTGTGGTTGAAGAGGCCTAGGAGGATGAAGTCTGCTGTGGTGTTCCCATGGTCCATGATTGCAGATGTGATGTTGTACATGGAAAAGAGAAGAGAGAGGTCTCAGCCTTCTATGCATCATGTGAAGTACATGTTCCTAGAAAATTAGGTGGCTAAAAAATATGGACCACGTTTTAGATTTTTCATCTGACATTTGCAAAAAAGCATAAACACATGTATAACATTTCCGTTTTTTCATATACTCAATACTTCATATACTAATCAACTTACAGTTTGAGCATCGCTCAATTGGTATAACACATCCAAATTCTTTTAAGTTGCAGTTACCGTGTATATGTGATCTTATATTACCTGAAACCACCTTAAGGGGTCACAAAGAAATGACAACACCAATACTTTCTCACTGATACATTGGTTGTATTACATCATACATTTCCTTAGATTTCAAAACTGAATTAAGTCAGTATTTTAGTTTCCTAAAAGCTTGATAATGAAGACTACACATGTATATCAAAGTATTTTCAACCTAACAATATCGGGTAATTTTCTTGGACATTTAATAATCCAGAAGCCCATTTTCTTCCCAAATTGTGTTTACATTCTTAAATCTGGAACCTGGAAGGCAGGTTATCAGTCAGCTTCCAGAGTGCTGGAAACATACCTCACACCCACAACTTAGAGGAGGAATTGTCATATTTGGCTGGAAACATCAGATCCTTATTTCACCCTGGCTGGCTCCAAGTCAGAAATATATTGGCTGAAGTGCAAAGTGAAGGAATCTCTCATGTCCCTGTAGCTGGAAATTAGAGTAGGGAAAGAGCTTTGGGAAGCAAGATCAGGCCTCAGGGACCTGCCCAGATACGTGGAACCCTGGGCAGATCTCAAAGCCAAATGATGCCATGGTCCACGCTAACCATTACTGAATGAGTCTGCAGAGAGGAGCATAACTTTGTTGGGAGTTAGCATTGCATTTAGTTCCACTATGCAGAGTGTTACACTTGAAACAATGTGTTTTTGTCCTGCAAGTACAAACATAAGGCTAAATGCTCACTCTCATTAATTCTTAAAAGTATTATTCTGTAGTCACACAAATACACCATACATAGGTAGATGACAAATATGTACCCTTTACCAACTGTAAAAGATGAATTCATTTCATCATCACTCACAACCTATCTACACCTGTAAAGCCATTTCTGTCTGTGACCTGGTGCTGCCAGGACTACTCCATCGTGTTGAGTACAAATAACTGCATTGTGGAGATGTGGAAGCAAATTCATTCTCACTGACATTGGTTAATTCTCACACTTGCATGGGAGGAAGAGCCCCTGTGCTCAAGGACATTCCCTTCACCCCGAATTGTAGATCACCTAAAACGAATGATAGCGGGGAAGATACCACACTAGGCAGATTCAGCCCTCATTCCCACATGCGACCATCAGGACTGTGCTTACGGTATTTAAACTGGTTCACTGAAAGCTAAGCATTTTGCAAACACAACCCTTGTGACAAAAGTGTGCTTCACTGGCCAAAACTCATGGCCTGCACACCCTTCTGTCTGCAGTGGGCACTGCACACCTGAGAGCTCTGGAGCCTTTGCTGGCTCTCGGCTGCGCCACACAGAGGAAGGATTCAGCTCTCCAGAGGCTTCTTGCCCACAGGGCTCAGAACTCTTCCCTCTTCCAACCCCTCTCATGGTTGAAGCCTTTTGAACTTCAAACCAGTTTAAAAATCTTACTGAATTGCAGTAACTGTAGGATGTTGAGCAAATTTCTCAAATTAATTTTTGCATTCTGTTGACCATGTTTAGTGTATAAATCACACTAAGTATATCCACATATTAGTACAAGCATCAGCAGTATCTATATCCAAAACCCTTTTCATTTCTCCAATCTGAACATCTATAACATTTAAGCAGAACTACCCTCCACCCAACCACTAGCAACCAAAATTCTTTATCCACTGTAAATTTGACTAATCTGGGGGAAAAAAAGCTTCCTGCCACAAAGAATAAAGATTTTATTGCCTTTTCTTCAGAATATAACAGATTTGAACATCTTCCTTGTCTTCCAATGCGTTTTCTTACAAAGGTATAAAACTTGTAACATCTTACCTCTAAATCACACACATGTGTGCTGGGAATGGACACACAGGTTAGTTCTTTTTCTTCCCATAGAAACCACAAATGGATAATCAGGCCTGTAATTTTCCCTCCAATATTCTTCCAAACTCATTGTCACAATTTGACATTAAATCTGTAAATGTATTTCCCAGTAAACTGACATGAGCAATCGATATGCTCTCTAATAATAGGATGGAATCAGGCAATGGCTTATTGGACAATATTGACAGGTGGTCCTAGGACTCAGCCTGGCGGGAGCCTCAGCCGGCTCACGTTACTCTTCAGAGGGGGAGATGGGAGCCAGAGAGGATGCTCCCTGTCAAATGTGTGCAGTAAGTGGTGAAACTGGCTCTCTGGCTTTCTGGATTCAGAAGCAGAAGATTAAGTGTTAAGAGGTTGGCGTGACCTACTTACACAAGGCAAGAACGAGGACGCCGGCAGGTGGACCCGCAGAAGCGTGGTCCCGATGCACCGCATCTGTGCAGGACTCCTTCGGTTCCAGCTGAGGCCAGAACGATTTTATCAACTTCTCAAGAGACCATTACAGGCTCTGACTCCCCGCCAGCCTTTACTGCATCATCCTCTCATCAAGCAGCAGAACTGCAGAGGTGCAGAACCGTGGGCTCCAGGGATGTTAGATTTCCAGGAATTTTAAATAGTCATAGGATATTGGTATACGTTGTGCATGTCCCAGAGAGGTTTGATGTGGGAAAATAAAACATAATCATCAGAAGCAAAAATAAAGTGCAAATAAATGCCCTTGCATGGAAAACTATAATTTTCAAAATAATAATAAACATAGTAAGAATATTCTAGCATTATTTTCTAAATTCAGTAGGGCAAAAAATCAAACAGTGTGCTGTTGATTTGCAGTCTTGTGAAAATTCCAATTAAAAATGAATTTTATGGTAGCATTCAACTATTATTTTCTTGGATTTAATTTGAGAAAATCAAAGCTGCATTAAATGCATCAGTTTTTGCAACTATGTATTTTCATTTTATTCTCATATAGTATGACTCTATGTGTCTGTGATAATATCTATGATAATAACAACAGTAAGAGCAAACTCTTATTGTACTGTTGTTATACTCTTATTTGCCAAACCCTCCAATTGGTTCCATCCAGGCATGCATTTCATGTGCTATTGGAGTCTTGTGATTTGCATTATAACTTCTCCTTTATCATGTCTAATGGCACTGATATAGGTTTTCTTCTTTCCCTCTTTTCGCAAGTTTGACTAAGGATTTTTCAAACCTATTTATCTTTTTGAAAAATTAATTCCATGATTCTCTGATCTTTTGGGTTTGTTTTTTATATTCAATTTCATTCATTTCTGCTTTGATTTTATAACTTATTCCTTCTACTACTTTTTGATTTGAATTATTCTTTTCTTCTTGGTTCTTGAGACACATTATTAGGTTATTTAGTTTGGATTTGTCTATTCTTTTATTGTGTGCATTGACAGATGTGAACTTCCATCTTAGAACTGCTTTCTTGGTATCGTGTTGGTTTGGGTATGCTGTACTTTCAATATTCTTTGATTGTGAGAACCTTTTTATTTCTCCCTTGATATCTTCTTTCACCCATTTTTTGAGAATATATTATATAATCTTCATGTGTTTTCATAGTCATGATTATTAGTTTTGCTATTGATTTCTAGCTTCGTTTTGCTATGATTTGATAGTATGCAGGGGATTATTTCAGTTCTTTTGTATTTAACCATCATTTGACTTAAGTATGGTCTATTTTGAAAAAAATACCATCTGTTTCTAAGAAAAAATATGTATTCTGTTGGTGCAGGAAAAGATACTACAGACATCTGTTGACCTCAAGTGTTCAATGATGTGACTTAACCTTAATATTCATTTTTTGAAATTATTTTGTTAATCTGGCTCTATGTGGGAATTGGTTATTGAAGTTCCCTATCATGATTTTATTTGTGTTCACGTGTCCTTTTACATTCTATTCTTGCTTCCTTTTTTTAATGAAGCTGTTTTTGCAAACATTTGGAGCATAGACATTTACAGTTGTCTCTTCCTTAGAACTGCTGTCTTTACCAGCACATAATTGTCACCCTTGTCTCTTCTGATCAGTTAAGGCTGAAGTCTTCTGTGTCTAAAACTAAGACCAATGCTTCCACTTGGGGTGGGCTCTGGTTGAATGGGGTGTAGTTTTCCATTCTTTAAATTTCACTCTGTGTTTCTCTTTTTCTCATTTTTTCTTTCCTTTTTTTTTCTTTTTGGTGATAACGTGTCACAGTTTTTCACTCTTATTAGTTCATATTTGCAGTGCAAAATGATTACATGTATGTAACACATTTCAATTCCCTTTTTACTCTTTCCCTCTATCCCCTTTTATTTTCCAGCATGAGATTCATTTATTTATCTGAGAACTTAGAAAGTTTGTTATTGTATATATTGTTATACATACAGATTTAAAACAAGATTAATAGGCCAAAGAACATATAAAATATGTTTTCTAGGTCAAGGTACACTTTTAGCTATTTTGTCCACATTGGATGACAATGTGTTTTCTTTTTTTCTTTCTGTCTTTTTTTCCTATTATCTCTCTTTTGTTTCATTATACATATACATATATAGTTTTTCACATTAGAGAAACCATACAATATTTAAGCTTGTGTGTCCGAGTTACTTCACTTAATGTTAAGGATTCAAGGTGCATCCATTTACCTACAAATGACTGAAGTTTATCATTTTATGTCAGGTAGTACTCCATTGTGTATAAATACCACATTTTTTATCTATTCATCTGTTGATGAACATGTAGGCTGTTTCAGAGATTTAGCTCTTATGAATTACACTGCTATAAACATGGGTGTGCATACATCCCCACGGTATGCTGTCTTTAAATCATTTGTGAAAATAACTAGAAGAGAAAAGTTTAGTCAAATGAAATTTCTTCATTTAGTTTTTTGAGAAAAACTCCATAATGGTTTCTATAGTGATTATACTAGTTTATATTCATACCAGTGATGTAGAAGAGTTCCACTTCCCCATAGCCACACCACCATTTGATATTGGTTGATTTCTTGATGACAGCTATCTTCCAGAAGTGAAAGGGAATCTCAGTTTTGTTTTAATTTGCATTTCTTGAATGGCCAGCAATATTGAACATTTTTCATGTGTTTATTGGCAATTTGTATTTCTTCATCTGAGAATTGTCTGTTCACTTCAGATGCTTATGTTTTAATTGGGTCTTCAAATTTGAGGAAATTGGGGATTGCAAATTCTAGGCCAGCTTGGAGCCAGTCCCAGCACCCAGAAGGAAGCTCCCCTGCCACCATTCCACACTCCTAGGCCAGAGAAGGTGAGCCAGTCTTGGCACCGGGAAGGAAGCACCCCCGTAGCCATTCCATGATCCTACAGCAGAGAAGGTGAGCCACGTGGGCACCAGAAGCACCACTCCACCGTGGAAATGAGAAGACACATAAACTAGCCTCAAAAACAGACTTCCAGATCACCTACAGCAACCACAAAGGGAAACGAGATGGAACACTCTGATACTCAACCACCTGGACTCTCTGAACTGGCAACAAAAGAGAATCTGGGAAAAATGAAATCAGAAATAATTACTCAGATAACAGCAAAGATTGTGCTCATAGTGCAAGACATGAATAATAAATCTAGAGAGGACACAGATAAAAAATAGAGGATCAGAGGAACATGATGGAATCCCAACATAGGAAACAAATGGAATCCATAGAACAGATGCAAACAGATTTCCAGGAGATTAAAAACTCCATCAAAAGTCTGCGCAGCAGAATGAACCAATGTGAGGATAGAATTTCAGATATAGAAGATAAGATTGCAATTAGTGACCAGGAAAAGAAAAATTGCTTTAAAATTGTACGGGAACATGAGAAATCAATCCAGCAGCTGCTAGATGATACAAAGAAGAATAACATAAGACTGATCAGAGTCAATGAAGAAAGAGGAGAGAGTGCAGATGACATTAAAAAAAAAACTGTTCACAGAAGTGATGGCAGAAAACTTCCTAAGCAGGAGAAAAGAACTTCACATACTTGTAAGTGAGGCACATAAGACTCCAGCTAGTCTTGATCAAAAAAAATCTACACATAGGCATATAATAGTTAGGATTCCAGAAATCCAACTGAAGAACAAAATTCTACAAGCAGTGAGAGAAAAGAAACAAATCACATACAAAGGAAAGCCCATAAGAATCACAGAAGACTTCTCAATGCAAACCCTCAAGGCAAGAAGAGCTTAGAGTGATGTATTTCAAGCCCTAAAGGAAAACAGCCCCCAACCCATATTGATGTACCCCGCAAAACTATCTTTCAAAATTGATGGACAAATAAGATACTTTCAGGATAAAGAGCACCTCAGGAACTTCATAAATACCAAACCAGTACTCCAAAAAATTTTAGACAATACCCCAGGAAAAGACAATGAGGATCACAACCCCAGGAACCCCAGCAGAAGGAATCCATTGGGTGTGACAAATTAAATGCAAAGGGGGAGAATCCAACAAAAAGAAAAAGTCATGCCAAGGCTTTTAAAACTTTTAACTTCATCTCCCTAATGAGTGTATAATTCAATCTTATTATTGTACTGATTAGTATTTTTCTGATTCTAGAGTTGCACACCATTCCTTGTGCTATACTGGTTATTTATCATCTTCTTATGTCTACTTTTTAATTGGGTTGTCTATTAATAAGCTATAAGAGTTTTTTTATAAATTCTGGTCATAGGTTATATGCATTGTAAATATGGTCTGCTTAAGGACTACTTTTCATTTTAATGATGTCATTTAAAGTTCTAAATTTTGATGGAATCCCATTTATCAATTTTTTTCTTTTATACATCATGTCTTTTGTATCCTAGGTAGTTCTTGCCTACCCTAAATTCATAAACATTTTCCCTTATAATTTCTTCTTCAAGTTTTATACTTTTAGCCTTTCATATTTAGATTCATAGATCCCTTCAAGTTATTTTTATGTATGGAAATAAAGAGTTGAGGTTAATTTTTTATATATGGATACCAGGTGTTCTAGTGCCATTTGCTGAAAACGCTCTCTATTCTTCGGCTCTTGAATTGAATTTATATTCTATAAAATGCTAATGTTAAATAATCTTTCAAAAATCAGTGAACCATATATGTGTGGTTCTATTTCTAGATTCTCTGTTTTATTCAAATGATCTATATGTCTTCCCTTACATCAACACTGCCTTGATTACTGTAGCTTTAGAAGAAGTCTTAAAATTAGGTACTAAACATCTTCCAACACTGTTTTTTTTAACTTTTCTAGGTCCTTTGTACTCCTACATAACATTTAAATTTCAATATCCAATTCTTCATTTATAGCAAGTAGACACAGACCTGAATTTTTATGTATACCTTGTGTTTCCTAATCCTGCTAGATTCAAGTACAAGTTCTAGGGGCTTCTAGAGATTTCTCAGTATTTTCTCTGTAGATGATAATTTCATCTACATATAAAGATTTTGCTTCTACCTTGCCAATCCTATCCTAATTGTGTCATTTTATTGCCAGACTATTTTGGTGGGGCCTAAGTTTCAAAGTTTAATGGACAGATAAAGAGTAAGCATATCTGCCCTTGTTCCCCACCTGAAGGAGAAAGCATTGCATCTTCTCCATTCATATAAGGTGTTCTCACTGGAAGTATGGAGTACATGTCTTTAATCTGTTGAGAAGTTTCTGTTCTACTTCTAGTCTCCTGATAGCTTTTACCATGAACAGCTGTAGAATTTAGTCCAATACTTTTTCTCCAACTAGTGACAGGATCATATGGCTTTTTCCTTTCCTCTGTTAAAATGATGACTTTTGGGGGTGGATCTTCCAATGCTGAACCAACACTGCCATCCCTATAACAAAACCACTTTCTACATACTGCCAGATCTGACTTCTAATAGTTTGTTTTGTTAACCAAATTTCTATCTATGTTCATACTTTTTTCTTCTATTATCTTTATCCAGTTTTAAGATTAGCACAATGTTGATTTCCTAAAATGAGGGGAGAAGTGTTCCTTTTTTTTCTGCTTTAAATGTTTGATATAATTTATCTGTTAAAATGCATACAAGCCTGTTGTTGTCATACTGGGAAGGTTTTCAAGCCAGAAATATACTTTCTTTAATAGGTGCTATTCAAATTTTGTATTTCTTCCAGAGTTAGTTTCATTAACTTGTCTTCCAAGGTACTTCTTAAAAGTTGTCAAATTTATTTCAAAACAGATTTTTGAAATATGCTTTCTATATCCTTTTAAATTCTGTAACATCTGTGGTAATGTCTCCTAGGTCTTGATATTTTAATTTTAAAAGTGTGTATTTGATATTGTGTAACAGGAAGTAAAGCTCTAGGGGGGTGGGGGAGGTGGGAAGAGGGCAGGGGAAGGGGGAAAAAAATAAGAACCAAGATACTCATGTAATGGTACAAGACCCCAATGATGAATGTAACTGTCTTTTATACCTAAAATGTACCTATACACTTAATGGTGGGAAAAAAATAGATTTGAGGAAATTTAATTTTTTAGTTTTTTATCTATTCTAGATATTAATCTTTTGTCTGATGAGTAGCTGACAAAATTTTTTCACATTCTGCAGACCTTCAGTCTGTCAGTGATATTCTCTGCTGTACAGAGGCTTTTTAATTTAATGTGTTCCCATTTGTTTATTCTTGATATTATTTCTCGTGCTACTGGGGTTTTGTTCAGAAAGTCTTTGCATACACCTATGTCTTCAAAACTTTTACCTATTTTTTTCTTCCACCATATTAAGTATTCTAATCTAATGTTTAGATTTTAAGCAATTTTCATTGTAGTTTAGTGCATGGTGAAAGATATTGGCCTAGGTTCAACCTTGAACACATAGATATCCAGATTTCCCAGCTCTATTTGTTAAAGAGGCTATCTTTCTTGAAAAGAAGGGATTTGACACCTTCATCAAAAAAAACATAGCTGAATGTGCCTGGAGTGTTTCTATATTTGCATTCCATCTCATTGATCCATAACTCTGGTTTTTTGTTAATATCATGCTGCTTATTATCACTACACCACTGTGGTGTAACTTGAAGTCTAGCATTCTGGTACCCCCTGCCTTGGCCTTCTTACCCAGAATTATTGTCGCTGTTCTAGGTTGTTTTGTTTCCATGTGAATTTTGGGGTTGCCCTCTTCACTCTGTAAGGAATGTTATCGATATTTTTGTTAAGATTGCATTAAATCCATACAACAGTTTTAGAAGTATGGCCATTTTGACTATGTAGGTGTTGCCTATCCAGGAACAGAGGATATATTTTCCTTTTTTTAAATTTTTTTTGTATTAAATTATTTTATTGGTACATTGTAGGTATACAACACAATTACATTTCTCATTGGGAATTTTACCTTTACATAATGCATCTTGGTTCTTATTTTTTCCCCATTCCTAGCCTTCCCTTTATGCCCTCCACCCTTCCCTATTTACAAAGACTTTATTTCCATTTTTTCCATTTCTCAACATTTTTTCTTTCGCTTCTTTCCTTTCCCCTGCCCTCCAAATACCCCTACCCCTTTGGACCTTTTCTTCCTGCTTTACATTATCGATTATTGATTCTAATCATTGGTACATTTTAGGTATACAATATAATGACATTCATCATTGGAAATTTGCACCTTTACATAGTCTCTCTTGGTTCTTATTTTTCACCCTGGCCCAGCCCTCCCTTCAACCCCTCCATTCCTCCCTACTTACAAAGATTTTGTTCCTATTTTTCCATTTTCTCATATTAATCCCATTCCCTTCTATCCTTTCCTCTAGCCCTCCCACTTCCTTCCCCTTTGCCCCTTTTCTTCCTATTTCACATTATCTATTATACATTTAGTCCTTATTTACACTTTCAGTTTCTCACACCAGAGAAACTATTTGGTATTTACACATGTGTGTCCTATTGATTTCACTTAAGAGTATCTCCTCAATGTGCATCCACTTAGCTATAAATGTCTCTAATTTCTCATTTTTGATGGCTGAGTAGTACTCCATTTTATTTTAAAAAACCACATTTTCTTTACGCAGTCTCCAGTTGATGGGCATTTGGGCTGTTTCCAAGTTTCAGCTATTACAAACTGTGCTGCTATGAACATGACTGCACATATATCACTGTGGTATGATTCTTTTAATTCTTTGGGGAAGATCCCCAGCAGTGGAATAGTGAGGTCAAATGGGACTTCCAGTCCTAGTTCTTTGAGGTATCTCCATACTGATTTCCACAGTGCTTGCACCAGTCTACACTCCCACCAGCAGTGGAGCAGGGTTCCTCTTTCCCCACAGCCCTGCCAGCATTTGTTATTGGTGGATTTCATGATAAGCAGCCATTCTTTCTGGAGTGAAGTGGAATCTCAGTGTTGTTTTCATTGGCATCTCTCGAATGACCAGTGATGTTGAACATTTTTTCATGTATTTATTTGCTATTTCTACTTCTTTGTCTGAGAAATGTCTGTTCATTTCAGATGCCCATTTTTGGATTGGGTCTTTAAATTTGGGTCTTTAAATTTTTAAGTTCTTTATAGATTTGAGATAGTAGACCTTTGTCTGAGGAAGAGCAGGTGAAGATTTTTTCCCACGTCGTGGGTTGTCTCTTCACCCTGCTGGTGGTTTCTCTTGCTGTGCAGAAGCCTTTTAATAAGAAGAGATCCCACTTGTTCATTGTTTGTGCTAGTTCACGGGCAACTGAGGTTTTGTTCATAAAATCTTTTCCTACACCGATGTCTTCAGGGGTTCTACCTAAGCTCTGTTCCAACTGGTTCAGAGCTTCTATTTTAATATTTAGATCTTTAATCCATTTTGATTTTAGTTTAGTGCATGGTGAGAGATATAGGTCCAGTTTTAATCTTTGGCAAGTTGAAGCCCAATTTTTCCAGCACCATTTATTAAAGAAGCTATCTTTCCTCCAGTGAGGGTGTTTGGCTCCTTTGTCAAAGATGAGATGGCTGAGTGTGTCTAGCATTGTTTCTGCATCTTCTAATCTGTTCCACTGGTCCTCAAGTCTGTTTCTTTGCCAGTACCATGCTGTTTTTATCACAGTAGCTTTGTAGTAGAGTTGCAGGTTGGGGATTGTGATACCCCCTACCATGTCTCTGTTACCTAGAATTGCTTTTGCTATTCTGGGTCTCTTCTTGCTCCAAATGAATTTTTGGATTGTTTTCTCGAGGTCTATGAAGTATGCTGCTGGGATCTCAATTGGAATTGCATTAAATCTATATAGTAGTTTTAGAAGTATGGCCATTTTCACTATATTAATCCTTCCTACCCGGGAGCAGGGGATGTCTGTCCATTTCCTCATATCATCTTCAATCTCTCTTTTCAGAGTGCCATGGTTTTCAGGGAAGGGGTCTTTGATTTCTTTCATTAGGCTGATTCCTAGGTATTTCAGTTTTTGGATGCTATTGTGAAAGGAATTATTTGCCCTATTTCTCTCTCAGTGAGTCTGTCATTGGTGTAGAGGAAAGCTGTTGATTTTTGTGTGTTGATCTTGTAACCAGCTACTTGACTGAATTTGGTTATTAAGTCTAGAAGACTTTTGGTGGAGTTCTTGGGGTCTTCTATGTAGAGTATCATGTCATCTGCAATTAATGACAATTTGACTTCTTCATTACCTATCTTTATTCCTTTTATTTCTTTCTCTTGTCTAATTGCCGAGGCTAATGTTTCCAGAACTATATTGAACAAGAGTGGTAATAGTGGACATCCTTGTCTTGTTCTTGATTTTAGTGTGAAGGGTTCCAGTTTTTGACCATTTAGTATGATATTGGCTGTTGGTTTTTCATAGATGGCTTCTATCAGTTTGAGGTAGAGACCATCTATTCCAATTTTTTGTAAGGTTTTTATCATAAATGCATGTTGGATTTTGTCAAATGCTTTTTCTGCATCTATGGAGATAATGGTATGGTTTTTGTCCTTGGCTCTATTGATATAGTGTATTACATTGATTGATTTTTGTATATTGAACCACCCCTGCATCCCTGGGATGACTCCCACTTGATCAGGGTGTATGATCTTCTTGATGATCTTCTGCATTCTGTTTGCCATTATCTTATTAAGGATTTTTGCATCTATGTTCATTAGTGAGATTGACCTATAGTTGTCCTTTTTGGTTGGGACATTCTCTGCTTTGGGGATCAAGGTGATGCTTGCTTCCAGGAATGAATTTGGGAGTATTGCTTCCCTTTCAATTTCATTGAAGAGTTTAAACAGTAGTGGCAGCAGTTCTAAATGTCTTGTAGAATTCAGCAGTGAAGCCATCATGGCCCGGGCTTTTCTTAGTTGATACGATTTAATTATATTTTCAATTTCATTGGTTGATATTGGGTTGTTCAGAATTTTTAGATCTTCTTCGTTCAACTTTGGTAATTCCTATGTATCCAGGAATCTGTCCATTTCTTCTGTGTTGCACATCTTATTGGCGTATAGGTTCTGGAAGTAGGTATTGATGATCCTCTGGATTTCTGCTGAGTCTGTTGTAATTTCACCCTTTTCATTCCTAATTGTATGGATTTGGACCTTTTCTTTCCTTTTTCTGACAAGGTTGGCTAAAGGTTTGTCAATTTTGTTGATTCTTTCAAAGAGCCAACTCTTGGCTTCATTGATTTTTTGTATCATTCTCTTAGGCTCCATTGCATTGATTTCTCCTCTGATCTTTATCATTTCCTCCCTTGTATGAGTTTTGGGGTTGTCCTGCTCTTCTTTCTCTAGAAACTTGAGATTCAGCATCAGGTTGTTTAATTGGGCTCATTCTGTTTTCCTAATATGCATATTCATTGCTATGAATTTCCCTCGTAAGACTGCTTTCATTGTGTCCCATAGATTCCGATATGTTGTATTGTCATTGTCATTTAATTGAAGGAACTGTCTGATTTCTTCTTTAATTTCCTCTATGACCCATTGGTTATTCAGAAATGTGTGGTTCAATTTCCATGTGTTTATGAAATTTTTTGAGTTTCCTTTGCTATGGATCTCCAATTTCATCACACTATGGCCTGATAATATATAGGGGATAACTTCAATTCCTTTGCACTTACTTAAACATGTTCTATGTGTGAGTATGTGGTGTATTTTGGAGAATGACCCATGTGCAGCTGAGAAGAATGTGTATTCTGATTTTGTGGAGTGGAAGACTCTGTAAACATCTGTTAAGTTCATTTGTCCAAGAGTTCGACTGAGTTCTAGTATTTCATTACTTATTTTTTGTCTAGTTCATCTACCTATTTGTGACAATGAGGTGTTGAGGTCCCCCACTACAATTGTATTAGTGCATATATGACTTTTCATGTCTGTTAGTATTTGTTTTATATAATTGGGTGCACTAGTGTTTGGTGCATAGATATTTATGATTGTCATCTCTTCCTCTTGGATTCTTCCCTTTACAAGGATGTAGTATCCTTCTTCATCTCTCTTAATCAGTGTTGGTTTGAAATCTACTTGATCTGCAAAGAGGATAGCTACTCCTGCTTTTTTTGGGTTCCTGTCACATGGAGTATTGTTTTCCACCCTTTAACTTTCAGTGTATGAGTTTCCTTTTGAATTAAGTGTGTTTCTTGTATGCAGCATACTGTTGGATTTTGCTTCTTGACCCATTCTGCCAGTCTATTTCTTTTGATTGGTAAATTGAGACCATTAACATTGATGGTTATAACTGAAACGTATTGACTTGTCATTGTCATGACTTTTTCTTTTTGTTGGGTTCTCCCCCTTTATATTTAATTTCTTGTCATGCCAGATGGGTTCATTTTGCTTTGCTTCCTGGGGTTGTGATCCTCAATGTCTGTTCCTAGGATATTGTGTAAAATTCTTTGGAGTGCTGGTTTGGTATTCACAAAGTTCCTAAGGTGCTCTTTGTCATGAAAGTATCTTATTTCACCATCAATGTGGAAAGATAGTTTTGCAGTTTACATTAATCTGGGTTGGAGGCTGTTTTCTTTTAAGGCTTGGAATATGTCACTCCAAGCTCTTCTTGCCTTGATGGTTTGTGTTGAGAAGTCTTCTGTGATTCTGATGGGCTTTCCTTTGTATGTGATTTGTTTCTTTTCTCTCACTGCTTGGAGAACTTTGTTCTTCTGTTGTGTTTCTGGAATCTTAACAATTATATGCCTATGTGTAGATTTTTTTTTGATCAAGGCTATTTGGAGTCCTGTATGCCTCACTTATCTGTATGTCAAGCTCTTTTCCCCTGCTTGGGAAGTTTTCTGCCATTATTTCTGTGAAGAGATTTTTTTTGTCATCTCCACTCTCTCCTCTTTCTTCATTGAACCCAATCAGTCTTATGTTATTCTTCTTTGCATCATGTAGCAGCTGCTGGATTGATTTCTCATGTTCCCTTATAATTTTGAAGCAATTTTTCTTTTCCTGGTCACTAATTGCAATCTTATCTTCTATATCTGAAATTCTGTCCTCACATTGGCTTATTGTGCTGTGTAGACTTTCAATGGAGTTTTTCATGTGCTGGAAATCTATTTGCATCTGTTTTATGGATTCCATTTTTTTCTTATGTTGGGATTCCATCATGTTCCTGAGCTCCTCTCTAGATTAATTAATCATGTCTTGCACTAGGGGCACAATTTCTCCTGTTATCCGAGAAATTATTTCTGATTTCCTTTTTTCCAGATCCCCTTTTGTTGCCAGTTCAGTGGGTCCAGGTGGTTGAGTATCAGAGTGTTCCATCTCATTTCCCTTTGGGGTTGCTGTAGGTGATCTGGAAGTCTGGTTTTGAGACTTATTTACCTGTTTTCTCATTTCGACTGGGGTGGTTGGCTGTTAGCACCTGCACGGATTACCTCCTCTGAGCTGGGAGAGGTGGGACAGGGGCCAGGAGCAGCGGTAGGGAAGGTGACCCAAAAGCCCTTTCCTGTGGGCTGGGAGCAGCGGGAGGGATGGTGACCGGAAAGCCCCTTCCTCTGTACCACAAGCAATGAGATGGTGTTTCAGAAGCCCCTCCCTCTGGGCCGGGAGGGGGGGGTGGCCTGGAATCCCCTTCCTCTGGGCCAGGAGCAGGGGGACAGAAGGTGGCCCAAAAGTCCTTTCCTCTGGGCTGGGAGCAGCGGGAGGGATGGTGACCGGGAAGCCCCTTCCTCTGGACCAGGAAGAGTGGGGGTGACGGCTCAGAAGCCCCTACCTCTGGGCCAGGAACAGTGGGACTCAGTACCTTGGTCTGGTTGTCTGGTGTTCTCTGTGTCTTTGTAGTGTGGAACCAGGTGGCTGCCTGTCTGCAATGGGGTGATTCAGTGTCTTCCACTTGACTCAGGACCTCAGTAGGGCATACACAGACCTGCCTGTCTGCAGAGGGCTAATTCGGCATGTTCTGTGTGACTCAGGACCTCGGTGGGGCATGGGCAAGCCTGCCTGTCTGCAGCAGGCTGATTCGGCATGTTCTGTGTGACTCAGGACCTCAGGAGAGCATGCACAGACCTGCCTGTCTGCAGAGGGCTGATTCAGCGTGTTCTGTATGACTCAGGACCTTGGTAGGGCATGGGCAAGCCTGCCTGTCTGCAGCAGGCTGATTCGGCATGTTCTGTGTGACTCAGGACCTCGGTAGGGCCTGGGCAGACCTGCCTCCAGAGGATATCTTTTCAATATCTGATATCTTCTTCAATCTCCTCCTTCAGAGCAGTATACTTTTCATTGTAGAAGTCTTTCACTTCCTTAGTTATATAAATTCCTAAGTATTTAATTTTTTATGCTATTGTGAAGGGTATTGTTTCCCTAATTTCCCTCTCAGTGAGTTTGCTATTACTGTACAGGAACACTATTGCTTTTTGACTGTTGACTTTGAATTCTACTATTCTGCCAAATTTTGATGATAGTTTTGGGAGTCTTTTGATTGTGGTTTGGGGATCTTCTACGTAGAGGATCATGTCATCTGCAAATAATAATTTAACTTTTCCTTACCATATCCATAACATTTTTATTTATTTTTTTGTCTAATTGCTCTAGCTAATGTTTAGAGAACTATATTAAACAGCAATGGTGATAACTGATTTTAGAGGAAAGATTTTCAGCAGCTCTCCCTTTAGATGATGTTGACAGTTCTTTTGTCATAGATGACTTTTATCAGGTTCAGATAAAGACCTTCTATTCTAATTTTCTTCAGTGTTTTTATCATAAATAGATATTGTATTTTGTCAAATGCTTTTTCTAGAACTGAGATGGTCGTGTGATTTTTGTCCTTGCTTCTGTTTATGTGATGTGTTACATTCATTGAGTTGCATATGTTGAACCATCCCTGAATCCCTGTAATTAAACCTACTTGGTCACAATGTGTGATCTCTTGATTTGCTGCATTCTTTTTAGCAGGATCTTATTGAGGATTTTTGTGTCTGTGTTCATTGAAGAGATAGGTCTGTACTTCTCTTTTTTGTTGTTGTTGAATCCTTTTCTGATTTTGGAGTCAAAGTAAGGCTTATTTCAGGAGTATATACTGCTTCCCTTTTGATTTCACTAAAGAGTTTGATGAGTACTGGTATTAGTATTTGTCTGTTGGGATCTGGTGTTTTCTTCTTTGGTAGTTTTTTAATTACTTATGCAAAAATAAATAAACAAACAAACAAATAAATAAATTACTTCTGCAATTTCACTAACTGATATTGCTAATTCATGATTTTTATATCTTCTTCGTTCAGCTCTGGTAGCTCATATGTATCTAGGGATTTATCTTTTTCCTGTGAATTTTCCATTTTATTGGAATACAAATATCCAAATAGTTACCAATAATCTGGCCTTCAGCAGAATCCATTGTGATTTCACCTTTTCCATTTCTACTCTATGTTTCTTAAATGGTTAATGTGTGTCTCTCATAGTCAAAACATGGTTTGCTTTGTTTTTTAATATAATCTGTATCCTATATCTTTTAACTAAAAAATATAATCATTGATATTTGGGATTATTATTATACTGTATTTACTTAATCCTGTCATTGTATTGTTATTCTTTTAGTAATTTCTTTACTTTTTCATTTTTGTCTAACTGTTCTTCCCATTAGATACACATATTCCTTAGGGATCTTTGTTTACAGCCTCCTTGTCTCTGTCTAGCATTCCTTTAAATATTTTCTACAGTGCTACAGAACTTCTTTTGGATTTCTTTGTCATTGGCAATCTCTATTTCTCTGCCAAATTTAAAGAGTAATGATTTTTTAGGGTATAGAAATCTGGGTTCAGAAGTGTTTTCTTATATCACTTGAAGACTGGATTCCAACCTCAACTGGCCTGTAAGACTTGTGCTGAGAAATCTGCTGTTATTCTTATAGGTTTAGATTTATAAAATACATGCTGTTTTTCTTGAGAGTTTTTAGTATTCTCTCCTTGATTTGAAATTTTGGAATTTTGATTATGATTATGAGAAGTTTATTTGTGTTTTTGGATATTTGGGGTCCCCTGTGTCTTTTATACTTGAAAATTGCATTTTTCCTTTAGAAATGTTTTTGCAGTAATTTCAGTGAATATATTTCTATAACTTTTGACTATCTAATTTCCTTTATTCTTATAATTCATTTTTTGAGTCATCAAGCAGCTGTTTGATTCAGAGCTGAAAGGTTTCAGGAGATAAAATATTCTAAATTCTTTCTGGAGGGGTGAGTGGATAAGAAGACCAATTGGTAGTTCAGGAGGGTGTTAAGCAATTTCCATATGTTTGTGGGGATTTTGCAGTTTCTTATGTTTTTGATCTCCAATTTTATTTCATTATGGTTTGATGATATACAGGGGGTAACTTCAATGCTTTTACATTTACTTAGACATGTCCTATGAGCTAGCATGTGGTCTATTTTGGAGAATGCCCCATGTGTAGCCAAATATAATGTGTATTTTGATTTTGGGGGGTGGAACACTCTGTAAACATCTATTAAGTCCATTTGTTCAATAGCTTGGTTCAGTTTTAGAATTTTGTTGTTAATTTTTTGTCTAGATGATCTATTTGTGAAAGTAGGGTATTGAGGTCCCCCATTACAATTGTATTAGTGTTTATTTGGTTTTTCATGTCCATTAATATTTGTTTTTTATAGTTGGGAGGATTTGTATTTGGTGCATATATATTTATGATTGTCATCTCTTCCTCTTGGATTGTTCCCTTCACAAGGATGTAGTGACCATCTTTGTCTCTCTTAATTAATTTTGGTTTGAAATCTACTTTGTCTGCAAATAAGATTGCTACCCCTGCTTTCTTCTGGGTTCCTGTTGTGTGGAGAACTGTTTTCCATCCTTTCACTTGCAGTCTATGAGTTTCTTTTTGAGTTAGGTGTGTTTCTTGTATACAGCATATTGCTGTACTTTGCCTCTTAATCCATTCTGCCAGTCTATTTCTTTTCATTGGTGAATTGAGTCCATTAATAGTGATGGTTATAACTGATAGATATTGACTTATCCTTGTCATGATGTTTTACTGTTTTTGGCTCTTTTGTTTCTTATTTTTCCCCCTTTCCCTTTAGTGTCTTACCTTGCCTGTTGGCTTCCCTCTGTTGGGCCACATGGAGTTGAGACCTTCATTGTCTTTTTCTAGGATATTGCTTAGAAATTTTTGGAGTGCTGGTTTGGTTTTCATGAAATTTTTCAAGTGTTTTTTGTCGTGAAAGTATGTAATATCCCCATTGATTTTGAAAGAAAATTTTGCAGGATACAACAGTCTAGGTTGAAAGTTATTTTCTTTTAGGGCTTGAAATACTTCACTCCAGGCTCTCCTTGACTTGAGGGTTTGTGTTGAGAAGTCTGCTGTGATTCTGATAGGTTTTTCTTTGTAGGTAATTTGTTTCTTTTCTCTAACTGCTTGTAGGATTTTGTTCTTCTGTTGGGTTTCTGGGATCTTGACTATTATATGTTTAGGTGGAGATTTTTTTGATCATGGCTAGTTGGAGTTCTATATGCCTCACTTATCTGTATGTCCAGTTCACTACCTCTGTCTGGGGAGTTTTCAAATATTACTTTTGTGTACAGTTTTTTTTATGTCAACTGTACTTTCTCCTGATTTTTCATGGACTCCTATCAGTCTTATGTTATTATTCTTTGCATCATCTAGCAGCTGCTGGATTGATTTCTCTTGGTCCCTTACTATTTTGAAGAAATCTCTGTTTTCATTGTCCTTCACCACAATCCTGTCTTCTATATCTGATATTCTATCTTCAGATTCCCTTAATCTGCTATGCATGCTTTCAAAGAAGATTTTAATCTCCTGGATATCTGTTTGAATGTTTCATGATTTCCATTTCTTTCTTATGGTGGGCATTCATGACTTCCAGCATATTTCTGAGCTCATCTATTTTTTTATCTGTTTCTGTTCTAGAGCCTCTAATCATGTCTTTCACTCTGCTCACCACCTCTGTAGTTATCTTGGAAATTATCTATGTTTTGAATTTTTCTAGGTCCTCATTCACCCCTCTTGGTCCTTCCTGTGCTATCAGTTCAGTGGGTCCAGGTGGTTAATTGTCAGACTTTTCTGCCTTGTTTCCCCCAGAATTTACCCTTCATGGGGTGGAAGTCTGACTTTGTGCCTTGCTTAAATGTCTTCTCATTTTTGTTTTTGGTACTGCCCTTGGTTTAATTCCTGGGTTGATGCTTTGAAGTTGCTTATTGTAAGTGCTTTTGTTCCTTGTAATTAGAACCCTTGTGGAATGACTGCTTCTCAGAGGTGTCTTCCAGATATAGCTGGTCTTTAGGTTTTGAGTCTCTAATGACTCTGAGGCTATCTCATTTTCATTGTACCAGGAAGGACAACTGATAAGAGCAATCACAACACCTCAGCCCAAGTGATATAATCAGGAACACCATAGCATCAAGTACATCTTAGTAAATGACAATTTGTGAAAGTTATTAATCTATCACCTTTAACTGTGTGAATTAAATCAAAATCTAGGGCCAACCCAACATATGTTTATAGTGAATAAACTCTTCAATATAGCAACTTTACCCTTCGGGATGGGGAGTTAGAAGGAGTTGGGGAAGGAAGGATAGAAAGGCAGAAGGATAGGGGAAGCTTAGCAGTGTGGACAGAGGACATAGGCAAGAGAAGGAAAAAGAGAATAAAAGAAAAATAAAGAAGAAATCCAAATTAGAGCCAGAACAGGAACAAAAAGGGAGATGAAGAACAATGTGGGACAGCAAGAGAGTGAGTGTGAGAGAGAGAGAAAGGAAAGAGAAGAGAAAAAAAAGAGAAAATAAAAATTTGAAAAGAGTAGGAAAAAAATTAAAAATAAGAGCAAAAAAACAATAATAATAATAATTTTGAAAATAACAAATAAAAATAAAATGAAAATGAAGGGCCTCCTTCAGGGTATGTCTCTGCTGTCACAATAGACAATGTGGGTGGCAGTGTGTAGATATGTCAGTGAGTCTCAGCAAGCCAGTCACAGACCCATGGGATTCAGGCAGATTTCAGGCAGCAAGTCCCAAGTTGAGCTCCCTGTCCTCCTGTAGTGTTGAACTCTGCAAGCTTGTACTGCAGGTTCCAGCTGCCGTTCCCATGAAGATAGCCCAGGTTCCAATAAGAGGTGATGATCCCTCCAACTTACCAAGTATGGTGGTCTGGTGTCCCCTGTGTCTTCGTAGTATGGAACCAGGTAGTGGTGCAGCCAGGAGGCCAGGGTCGGGGTGGGGGGGTGTGGTGTGGTCCTGCAGGCACCTCAGCGGCTAAGTGGGTAGCCACTGTGGGTGTGGCCAGTCATAAGTGGTCTATTTTGAGGAAAGCTTCATGTGCTGCTTAGAAAAATGCGTATTGTGTCATAGTAGGGTAGAACACTCTGTAGATATCCATTTGTTTGAAGGTGTGGTTCAGCTCTGATATTTCTTTTTTGATTTTTTGTCTACTTGATCTGTTTGAAATTCCCCATTATTATTGTGTTCATGTTTATTTGGTATTTTCTCTCCAGAAGTGCTCATTGTATGAAGTGAGGTGTGTTGTGATTGATGCATGTATGTCAATTGTTATCTCTTCCTGTTGAGTTGTTCCTTGAACTAATATGCTGTGACCTTTTTGCCTCATCTGATCTGTTTTGGCTTGAATCACACTTCGTGTGAAAATAAGATTGCTACCCCTGCTGCTTTTGCGGTCCTGATTCACTGAGTATTGTTTTCCATCCTTTGTTTTTTAACTTAACAGTGTTTTGGTTATTCTTTTTCTGTTTCCATATGAACTTTAGGATTCTTTTCTCTCATTCTGTGAAGAATGTCAGTAGAATTTTGATGGGGATTGTATTGAATCTGTGGAATGCTTTGGTTATATGGCCACTTAAATAATATTTATTCTGCTAGTCTATGAAAATGGAAAATCTTTCTATCTTCTGGTGTTTCCCTCAATTTCCTTCTTCAGTGTTCTAAAATTTTCATTGTGGAATTCTTTCATCTTCTTGTTTGTATTTGGGTTTGTTTTTATTTTTATTTATTTATTTTTTTTGTTTTGGTTTTTGTTTTTTTGGTACCAGGGATCGATCTTGGAACCTTGCACTTGCGAGGCAAGGGGGCAGCACCACTGAACTAAATCCCTGGCTACCTTCTTGTTTATATTGATCCTTAGATATTTTGTTTTTTCAAGCTATTGTGAATTAAATTATTTTCTGATTTCTTTCTTATATTATTGGTGCATAGAAAAGCTATTGACTTTTTTGTATGTGTGCAATACTGTACCTTGCACTTGCCAGACAGGTTCAGTGCCACTGAGCTACATCCCCAACCCAGCTATTGACTTTTTAATGTTGATTTTATATCCTGCATCTGGCATTTTAAGACTTCATCCCATGCTGGGATTGCAGGATCCTCTTCCAGGCTCTCTTCACATCATTATTTCTCAGGGTGTAGATGAGTGGGTTGAGCACTGGGGTGATAATGCAGTAGAAGAAGGACATGAACTTGGCCTGAGTGCTATTGGCTGGAGGCTGGAGGTACATGTAGATGGAAGGACCAAAGAACATGGTGACCACCAGCAAGTGGGAACTGCAGGTGCTGAGTGCCTTGTGCCTGCCTTCAGCTGAAGGTAGCTTCAGTACAGCCCTGGCAATGAGAGTGTAGGAGATGAGCACCATCAGGGGAGCCAACAGTACAAAAAGGATGGCTCCAATAACCAGGGCCAGCTCATTATCAGAAGTGTCCCCACAGGCCAGCTCGATGAGCACAGGCACCTCACAGAAGAAGTGGTCCAGGGTGTGCTGCCCACAGAGGGGGAGCTGGATGGTGAGTGTGGCTTGAATCAGAGAATTGGCCAGGCCACTGGACCAGGAGGCAGCTGCCATCTGCACACACACCCAGGGACGCATGATGAGAGTGTACTGGAGGGGCCGGCAGATGGCCACATAGCGATCAATGGCCATCATGGCCAGTAGGATGCATTCAGTGCACCCTGTCCAATGAAAGAGATAGGCCTGTGTGATGCAGCCCCAGGCAGCAATTGTCTTGTCTGGTCCAGAGAGGTTGGCCAACAGCTGAGGCAGAATGGTGCAGGTGATACAGAGGTCCAGCAGAGAGAGGTTGTCCAGGAAGAAGTACATGGGTGTCTGGAGTCTGGGGTCCACCAGGGAGAGGAGGATGATGGAGCTGTTCCCCACCAGGGTGAGGAGGTAGGAGACGAGGACCACTGCAAAGAGGGGCCTCTCCAGCCATGGAAACTCTGAGAAGCCCAGCAGGACAAACGTGTTGGGAAAACTCACATTTTCCCTTTCCATGGCACCTGCATTATAAATGCCTAGAAGGAAAGAGACAACATTTGACGATTTGCAGCATTTTTCAATTTCAATAGTTTCACAGCAAAAAAACTCAACTTTTCACTTTATTTGGGTCATAAAAATTCTCATAACAGTTCAGAAAAGTTCTTGAATGTGTAGATAATGCTATCTTACCCTGTGACTTGAAAGTCAGGATAAAGGTGGAAAAAGACAGGATGAGAAATTCTTTTTTTTTTCTTTGTAGTAGGGATGGAACTGGGACCTTCCACTTGTGAGGCAGGGGGTGGCACCACTGAGCTAAATCCCTGGCCCTGAGGAGAAATTCTACATAGAATTGAATCCATTGAACTAGTTATCTATTTATATGAGGATATCTCTCTGTCACTTTCCGTCTCCTCAACTCTCCCTTTTTAAAACTCCCACTTCCATTCGCTGATTGTCATGTCCTGTAGTCCTGTAGAGAGAGCCGTGTGGTCCCTTGCATTCAGGGCACTGATTCCAGGACTGTTGTGTAAGAAGACTCTGCCTCACATTTCCTCTCAGTCCAGAAGGGTCAGGAATCCTGGGTCTCAGTAGGACTTGGTGGAGGTTGAGAGAGGCAAAGTGCCTCACTGTGGCTGTGAATTTCTGTGGGGGAGGAGACCATCAAATGGGGTCCTTCTGGGGAATGAAGTATCACCACTCCCATTTTTGCATTGGAGAATTCACGTAACATCCTTCTCTACTTAAACAACTTTCAAGCACACTGCTGAATCATGTTGGGTGCCTTCACATTTCTTTTTTTTTGCTCCCATCACCACTTTCCATTTTACAAGACTGAGATCAGGAAACAGTGACTCCATGCTCCCTCTCCAACTGTGGCACTCACCATTCCCTTTCATTCTCTAGTTTTGGCTTCTGTAAATAGCTCAGAGAAATAAAACACTGTCTTATTTGCAACATTGTGTTGGCTTATTTAACACAGATCAGCAGTCCACAAACTTTTTGGCACCAGGGACTGGTTTGATGCAAATGATTTTTCTATGGACTGTGGTGGTTGGGGGTGGGTTTGGGATGATTTAGGAACATTGTATTTATTATGTACTTTACTTTCTATTATTATTATATTATAGTGAAAAAGTTATAGAGTGTACCATAGTGCAAAATATGTAGGAGATATGAGTTTGTTTTCCTGCAATTGGAGAGTCCCATCTAGGAGTAATGGGAGACAGTGACACATGGAATGTATTGCTTAAGTCCTGTCTACTCCATAATCTCAATTTGCTTGTCATCATTGGAGAAAACCCTCCTCCACAAACACAGAATGTTGGAAATGGAAGTAGGCTTTTCCATGTTTTGTGGTAATTTCAGGCTATTCCACTTTGACTTTAATTCAGAATGCATGGTAATTTGAGGTTTTTCTCAAACATAATGTTAAAGTCACCATCATTTGTGATCTCAAGCAGTTGATCTTCTAGCAGGAATAAAGTTGTATCACCCAGTGTATTCATGAATAGGTAATGGAGCCATTCCTTCCCACCCAGATTGGGGGTCTCCTGTGCTTGGGAAGCAATTCTTGAACTCTTTTGATAGCTAGATAGGTGATCATGAACAGGATGGCAGAAAGAAGGCTCTGGCTCCTTTTCTTTATTAAAATTTCTGCTAACATTTGAAACATGTAGAAAAATCCAATGTTTACTCATCACTCCCTTGATTCAAGTTTGGATTTGATTGCAATCACTTTATCTGCTGACTTAAACACAGTTATCATTCTCTCCTGAAGGGACAGATTTGAGTTCATTGAGCAGGTTGAATATATCACATGAATAAGCAAGTTTTTGTACCTGAGTGATGTCACCAAAATGTGCTACTGGTGGTGGTTGTTCTTCTCAAATTTCTAGAGCAGCTCTTGTAGCTCAAAACCCCTGGCCAGTGATCAACCTTTAGAAATCATCCATCTTCTGTGTATAAGATAAGGCATGTGTCTGCGTCCTCAGAGAGCTGTGAGCACAGATATTTGGTAAAAGTCTGTACTTTAATGTGATTGTTAATTTTATCACTCTTGAAAAACACTGTTTAGTTCAGGTGACACTGTTGGGCTAGCCAGCCTTTCTCTGATCACCAGGGCATAGACTCACATGTACAAATGACTTCCTTGACACAAGTACTGAACCCAAAAAGCCAGGCAGTCATGGTAGCCCCTCTGTTCATGCATACCCCAGTGAAATGACTAGTTCAGTTTTCCTGCTACATACTCATTCAAAAAAATGTGTAGTTTTGCAGCTGCAGTATTGGTTGGCAACAAAAGTGCACATGACATATCTTTATGTACATCATCCTGAAAAATATATTGCACAAAAACAATCATTGTTGCTGTGTTGTCACCATCAGCAGACTTCAACCTGGATTGAGCACCAAGTGACTTATTAATCCTCTCTAAATATGGTGAGTCAATATCCTGTGCTACTCATCAATCTGTCTGTAAATGATGCTAGCTAAATGAGGAACACATGCCACCATCTGAACTGCAGCCTGACCTTAAAGTTCATGACAAATGTCTTTGGGAACAGGCAGAATCAACTCATCTTTCTCAGCTTTAGTAATGTACTCAGCTACTGAAAATGATCCTCTCAGTGCAGACACATTTGATGAAGTGGTACCTTCTGCACCTGCTGTTCTTCTTTGTGCTCACATCATTTTTTTTGTACTAGGGATCGAACTCGGGACCTTTTCCTTGCAAAGCAAGCAGTGGAACAACTGAACTAAATCCCCTGCCACATTTCTTTCTTTTGAATAATTCCAAACCCTTGTTTTTAAAATTAGAGTGTATGGATTCCATGTGGCAAAGCAGTTTTGAAATTTTCATTATGTCCAACAGGTCCATGTGTCCATCCACTTTTCTGCAATCTTATTCTCTGTTCTTCAGACTTGACACTTTCAACTGTCCTGTCCTCAAGTTTGCTGATTCTTTCAAATGTGTGTTCTGCCTTTGAATTTCTGTACAGACTTGTTAGGAACAATACTATTTTTCTTTATGTTTAAAATGAAAAGAGACAGGAAATAATCATTGCAAATTCCAACTCGCCTTATCTTGGAAAGTTAATTCTAGAATAAAAACTGTAAATGTGTAATTTGAATTATGACCTGTGTTTAATTTCTAAGGTTTATAGATATTAAGCCATAATATTTTAATTGATTTGCAAAAGTTTACAGTCATAGAAAATTACTGATAATTTGAAAAACTTCACTATATATGAAGGGAAATATTAAAGAACAGTTGTAAAGTTGAAAATACAGAAGTGTAGGATTAAATATTCACTGTTTCATGATTAACACTGAGCAATCCAGAGAAAATGACTAAATAAATGGCCCACAACGTTCTATGAAGGCGTGATCAGCAGTATTGAGATCCTGGAAACCACCATGGGGACAAAGGCCAGATACACTCTTGAGACCTTGACCTGATACTCATTAAAACCATGATGTGTGTTTCCTTCTGAGGCAGTTGGGACTTAAAAGCTTTTTCTAAAAAACAGAAACTGCTCACTTGGTCCTATGGAGGTATAACCAGCAACTGAAAGCAGTACAAAGCTTGCCCTTCAGTTGTTCCTTCCTTTATTACTTAAAACTTTGTGTCAGATGGCTTTTTATCTCTCACATTGGCATGTTAGCCTTATAGAGAGTGTCTGTCTGCAAAGGGCAACACAGGGTTGAGCATCTCTACATTTATACAACCCACCTCATCCCTTTCAAGACAGAGGGTACTGTGATAAGAGATTTACAGGGACATTCCATTATTGATGAGTGCCAGAAGTCTCTGTCTTTGCCTTAAGCCAACCATGGAATATAGGAGAAACAAAGCAGACAAGTAGAAATGAGTATCTCAAATAGATTGGATGTCATCCTCTAATGCTAAGGACTTCTCAGCAACCATTGTAAAAAGCCCAAACAGACAGTGATCAACCTGCCCCTAGCCACTCACAGGGCTTGTATCAAAACTAGCTCATTCCTTTGTTTGTGGACCAGGCTGATCCCTTTCATCAGAGCTGTGCCTTCTTCAGCTCCTCAACTTAAAATCCCTTTCCCATTTTCTATTACTTTCTAACTCTGCCTAGTAAATCAGCCTGTCTCTCTCACTGACCCTTTCTGAAATGCTTTTCTATAATGAGACATCAAGAACCTGTCTGGGTTGAGTTGAGGTCCACATCTCATTTTGGGGTGGGGGATTCATTGGATGCTGTCCAGTGAGAGTGTCAAATTCGGGTTAGTTGTAAGCAAAGGTGAAAGATGGGATGATTTGGAGAATGAGGATTGGATGCTGGGTGTGGGCACTGTGTATATGGGTATGGGTGTGGAATAGGTCAATGGGCAGTGTTTTCATGGACAGTACTTCACTGTAACCCATGTTCTGCCCGCCCACTCAGTGACCCTGAAGGTGTAGTGTTGGGGAAGTCACCATCTTGGTTATCAACCTACTTGCACTAAAATATTCCCTTCTCAGAGTTTGGAAAAATCTCAGTGGACAATAGCATGCTTGGGAACAGAAGGCATGAGGAAATCAATGGTTTCTCCATTCTAGAAAGGGTTGTGTTTGTGAATAAGAAATAACCAAATAAACAAAAACAAGCACAACCACAACACCACACAAGATCCTGGGTCAGAGGAAAGAAGTTTTTTTGCTCAGGATTAAATACCATTTCCTTATCCTAGGATAAGGAGCCTGTGCCAAGGATCCTTCATTCCTAGAGTCTGGACCAAGATTGCCCCAGCCTACACACAATTTGCACTTGATCCATGGGGCTGTATCATGGGACACACATGTAGCCAGTGCAGAGGAAGTGAAGCAGATTTACTGGGCAGGCAAGCAGAGGGCAGAGTTTTGTCATGTCAGAGCCAGAGTCCCCCGAGCCCCAGGCCTGGTCCTCCCCAGCCTTCTGAAGCAGAGCTAACCCTGCAGTGGGAGTCTGCTGTACCCGAGATTGCTCCACTGGAGGAGATGGGAACCTTGGTCAGGGAATTAAACCTATGAAAGAAGTCTGACAGTTTCCTTTGATCACACAGGGAAGGAAAACAGATTCTTGGGGAAACCTGAGAATTTGTTCCTTACTGGAAGTACAGTCTAGGCCATGACAGTCACAGAAAGTCCACATTCTGTACTGCTGAGTGACATCTGGTTTGTTTGTGACTCCAGGCCACATCTTAAGTTGATCTACTGGAGTGTTGTGAGGGGTCTCCCCAGAGTCAGGTGTGCCGTGGGGCGCTGGCTGCGAAGGTCTGGGTGTCATTGGCAGCAGCATCACCACACAGCAACAGTACTGTTCTCGCCTTGGGTTCGCACTTGGGAGAGAGAGATGTGAACGTCGAAACATTCTCACCAGGAAAGGTATATAGATACAACTAACCGGGTCCATTGTGTATAAAGAAAATATAATACTTTTTTCAAATTTTGTTGTAAGTGTAGATTTTAAAATGTATGTATTTATGATGAAGAGAACAATATTTGGGGGCACATGTCAATTGTGAGAGGGTTAAATGTAATTAGTTAAATTGTGTTACCTGACACAGTTGTTTTTGTGGTGAGAACACAACATCCAATTGTTAAACTGTCCAGTGTTACAATATGTCACCACCCATCAGAGTCCCCGTGCTGTATCACAGATCTCCTCCCTCCTGCTTTCTGGGTGGCTGTGACTCTGCACCTGTGCCCTCTGTCACCCCAACCCTGAGGAGGCCACTGCCTAGGCCTCTGGCAAACAGCACCCTGCACTTAGCCTCTAGGAGATTAATGCTTTCACCTCCACATGTGAGTGAGAGCAGGGAGTGTTTATCTTTCTCACCTCACTGCTGCTGGAGGGGCTGTTCTAGAAAGGCAAAGAAAAATGTTGCCAAGAATGTGGAGAAAGGGAAATGCTGTTGGCGTAAATGTAAGTACTGCCAGTATGGAAGTAGGGCTAGAGCTCCTCAAAGGATTTAAAGTAGGGCTTCTATATGACCCAGAAGTCACACTCCCAGGTACTTATCCACAAGAAGTGACCAGTGTGTGTAGACACATCTCCACTCCCCCGGTCACTGAAGCATTGGTCACTGCAGTTAAAGTACGGAATGAACCAGTTTCTAGCCATGGATGAGTTGGACAGATAATGTGGTAAATGTAAGCATCAAACAGAATCCCAGCTTAATGAAGAAGCAGATCCTGCTCCCAGTGCCAGCACAGGTGCACCTGGAGTTCATGACATTAAGTGAAAAACCAGGCACAGCTTAGCCCAAAGTTTTCAAGTGTTCTCACTGTGTATCAACAACATGACAACTGATTCTCTTTGGGTCACCAGCATTTGAGAATTAAAGACACTAACTCCTCCTGAAGGCAGGAAGGAGTTCCTGGCCAACTTCTGATTTCCTCCTTGCCACCTCTGACTCACTGCTGGTCACTGGGATGGTCCTATTTCCAGATACACCCAGCCTCACCATTCCTCAGTGTCCCTGGCTGAGGATCCCCAGGAATCCCAGCCCTCACTTTATCATTCATTGTTTTGAAGCCCACAGGGACCCACTAAACAGCCCCACTTTTGGGCAGGTTGTGTGACATTAGCTGGCCTGAGGGACAAGGGGGTCCAAAGCAGCACATTGTGCCCAGTACAGATAAAGGAGGAAACCCAGACCTCAGGGTGTGAACCACTTCAATCACTTATTGGGTCTCAGACCCAGGACACAGGGCCTCCATGTGGAGAACCAGGCACAGTGTCCTGCTGCATAGCCTGTGCCAAGTGACACCAGAACGGGGACTTTACATACCCTTCTGCCAGCCGGAGTCCTGAGTTACCTGAGTTAGGTTGGAGCTTATCTTTTAAAAGCTTTTGGTACCTTTCTTTCTTTCTTTTTTTTTTTTCCAGTACTGGGGATTGAACTTGGGTCCTTGTGCTTGTACAGCAGGTGGTGAAATCACTGAGCTAAATCCCCAGCCCCTTTCTTAAGTGATTACAGCCCCTGAGGTTAACACTGATTGTCTGAAAGGAGCAGAAGACACCTGGCAGTTCCAGAATCAGCTCTAAGAGAACTGGTCAGGCAGCATCACAGCCACCCCAGCTCCCAGAAGCCCAGGAGAAACTTCTGCACAAAGCACACATTAGTCTCACACTCAGGGCAGAGGCCTGTGTGGCACCACCTGCCTTCTCCCTGAGAGTGTGAAGCTCTGTGTATTAACTCTGTGCTACAGTCTATGTGTACTTCCGCACGGCAGCCTATATGTGGACTGAATTCCTTCATGAAGGCAAAAAAAAATGAGGGACAGTGGGTGTTGCCCATGGTGTCTGTCCGTGTCTTCCTGGTGACAGTCATGTGACACCCAGGCCCACCTCTGTTGAGACATCTATGGTGTCCCATGCCTCCCAGGTCCCAACCCCATCCTCTGCACTGCTTGCTCCCCCTCCTGGCCCTTGCCCAGCTGGCTTCTCCCTCTGCCTCCAAGCTGACCTGTGGAGAGTACATGTCCTGTGACCCCTGCACCAGAGTGGGTTCTGCTGTGAATCCTTCCTCAGCATCCCTGACTCTGTCTCCTCAGGTTACTGTGAGTTCCTGCACATTTGCAGTTTCTTGGTTGTCTTCTCTTCTGCCCTTGAATGTTTTGGGAGTTTGACCAGAAATCAAGTCTCCTGCCTTCCCAGCACCTTGTTTTGGCCTGGAGCAGCTATTTGATAAACACACAAATTAATGTCTAGAGTCACTGGCAAGTGACATTTCTTTCACTTGTCAAGAAAACTTTCCATTTTTGGCCCCAAATTTTGCCCAACACTCTGAACTTGCTTGAAATTTAACTTTTCCCAAGCTGTTTGTCTCTGTCACCTTCTAGAGTACAGAGCTACACATTTTATGTCCTGCTTTGCTGTGTTTTACCCAATGCCCCATGCAGTGCTTCATGCTTACTGCAGGCATGGTGTGTGTTAGGTTGATTATTATTTTCTCCCCCTTCTGGGGTCTTTTGCTATTTGTTCTTCTTTTGCCGTGGACTTTTGAAAATGTTTATAGTTTTCCAGCCTTCATCCTTTCTGGACCTGAAGTCTTGTCTGGTGACAGAGGGTTGGGGGTAATAATTAGGTTTGAGAAGATTTTCTCCTAGTCATTTCATTTCCCTCCTGTGATTTTACTGCATGTGACCAAGAAGAGCCCACCCTCATGAGGTAAATAAGAGACTCTGCACTGTGGTTCTCCATGGAATTCACTGGAGGAGAAAGAGAGAATCTCCTGCTCAAAAACAAACTGGCTCTAGTCACTCACCTTGAGGTGAAGAAGGAAGAGACTCATGAGGGAGAGGGCAGCAGTGGACAGTTGGGTGGCTCTAGCAAGGTAGGTTCTCTTCAGATGCTGGGTTTCCTGGAGAGCGAGGTGGGAGTGATCAGAATCCAGACAGGAGAGAGGGTGATGAGCAGGGGGCTCCTGAGGGCCCCTGGCTCAGCTCCTCTGAGACCTGAGCCAGTGCAGGGAGACCATTAACTCAGGGCCTCACGAGTAGAGATGAACACTCTACAGGGAATTTCCCTCTGATTTATTTTTCTGTAGGATTGTCTGGCTCTGAGAAATATGCCTGAGGGAGGTGACGACAAGACCCTGAAACAATAAGCTTATCATACAGATGGATGGATGTGCAGACTGTGGCCACACCATGCTGTTCCCATGGCTCTCTATGAATGATTGTGTACAGGGCAGACTGATGCCACCCCAGGGGAATTTTTCCTTTAAACTTTCATGGCTTATTGCATTCAAAGCAGTATACTGTATGCAGAAATACAACAGTACTGTAGAAAATGGAGATGGTCTTTAGCTGGTTAGATGTTTATTTTCCTTACAGGAGAGAACTTTATGGCATGTTATGAAATACTGCATGTGCCAATGACATTTTTCTTGAAGTGTGCTTCCTTCATCATGTGAACATGTTACCCACAGCATTGAGAAAAAGAACCCTCAACTGATTGGCAACATTTTGGTGACCACAAGGAGACACCTCCTTTTTGAAGGTCTCCAGGAGTAGGACAGACATCAGTGATGACTGATGGATGAGTAAGTAATGGGTCCCCAGGCCCATGCTTCAGTGTCAGCCACCACTGCTCAGAGCCCCTCCTTGCCTTCCCCACCAGAGTGCCTCCAACTGCCCTTCTGTTTTCTGTTCTGTACCTGACTTCTGTTTCTGTCTTAGCCTCCTTTTCCTCTGTCTCATTAGACAATTTTCTGTTTCCAGCTTATGGACTCCTGAAATTTTAACAGGCTTTCCACCCAGATCTCCAATCAGAATTAATTGCTTTCATAATAGTGATTTTAAATTAGAAATTTGAATTGTGGTTGTGGTGGATTAACTAACGGTCAACTTGTCATGCCCATCTGGACTGAATCAGTGAGGTTCTGTACATCAAAGACCCACCTGAGGATCATTGCCAACAATATAAAAAGAGAACTGGAGGGAAAGATCAGGGGCTGTTGATTTTCTTGGAAAAGCTTGCTGCAAACCTGGCTTTTTTTTGTCATCTGAGGAGCTTGAGTCCTCGCTGCCTCTGGGAATGGTTTCTGTTCTTGTCAGGAGAGCTCTGATCTTTACCATGAGCAGCACTTTCTAGCTCCAGTATAGATCCCTCATCCTGGTGACACCAATCCTTCATCCTCCAGTGCAAGTTTTCTAGCCTCCACCATGGGCCTTTGAGTCTTCCATGTGCAGAGCCTCAATACAGACAAGCAGAAGACATTGCTGTGGGCTCTGGTTAGACTCATGGATGGCATTGCTTTGGACTCCAGGCCTTCACCTGGACTTGTGCGGGACACTGCTGTGGGACCCAGGCCCCTGGCTCGCATCTTTGGGTATTAGTGTATGGGTAGGTCTCTTGCCCTCCTTTGCATGTGACTTCTTTTTTTTTTTTTGGTTCTGGGGATTGAACTCAGGATTTTGCACTTGCCAGGCGAGAACTGTGAGCTACATCTCCAGCTGCACTTGAATTTTGGATAACTATTGTAAAATAATTATAAAATTATTATAAAATTAGAAATTATAAATGTATATATTATAAAATTATAAATTGTTATAAAATAATTCTACAAATTATATACCCTGTATTAAATCTGTTTCCCTTGTAAACCCTGACTACAACAGTGCTTTCTGTGTAATTGGCCTATATCTCCTTTATAAAGAGTCCCTCTGCGCCTTGAACATAAAATTTTGCTGAAATTAGCTGTTGAGCTAGGGAATTGATAAACTAGTTTTAGGTGCACACCAGTCACCCTCAGGTTAGTGGGTTATAAAGAATGATCCTTAGGGGCCAGGGATTTAGCTCGGTGGTTTTACCACCTGCTGCGCAAGCGCAAGGACTCAAGTTCGATCTATGGTACCAAAAAAAAAACAATTAAAAGCAAAAAGTATGATCCTGATCCCTGTTCACAGGTTTATGTCTGCTGGGAAGCTGGAGAGAAACCATTGTGTATTTTTCCATGAGAGACAGACACCCGCAGTGGGGCAGGCTGTTGCCCAGCAGACCTGCCTTGGTCCCCTGCAATTAACTGTGCACCAGACACATTGCGCCTCTTTAGCTCTTGAGGTAGGGTTCCATGGTTTGGTTTGGTGCCTTTGTTTCAGGCTACGGGGCTTTATTATTTGCTGGTTTTGTGGAGCATTGGATCATGTCCTGCTGAAAACTGATTTTTCTGGATAAGGGATCTGAGTTCTTTAGATGTTCTTGTGTTTGATTTATAGTACCATCTCCTCTGTATCATTCTAGTGTCTGTAAAGGTGATTTGTTACCTGAATTCTATTTCTGACTCTGCCTCTTTTTTTTTTTTTTTTTTTTGATACCAGGGATTGAACTTGGGACCTTGAGCTTGTGAGGCAGGAAGTAGTACCACTGAGCTAAATCCCTGGCTCTTTTTTATTTTTATTTTTATTTTTATTTTTATCTTGCAAGACATTTTCATTCTCTATGTTGTGGTCAAGGACACGTGGTTATTAGTATTTTTTTCAATAATAGGAAAAGGTCAAGTTCTCAGCTATTTCTGATGCTTGAAGTTACATAAAAACAAATATACAAGAAGCAGATTATAAAAATTATGAATGAGGATTGACACTGATAATTTAATACAGCTTCATTTAAAATGACACCATTCTAAGTATGAAATATATTTGACACAATGTACAGAAATATTTTGCAAAGCCTACTTGTTATCTGCTGTAAAAGACAAATCATTTTTAAAAAGCTATCAACACATCTTAACTTTAATCTCTTCCCATGATACAAAGTCAACTAATGTCAATATCAATTCTTTCCCTACAGCTTAAGTGGGAATGTCCACACAATTGCCATAATTGGAAATTAGTCAGAATTGAGTTCCTTGAAATTGATTTTTCTAATTAACATTAAAACTGTAGCTCAGTTTACTGCCACTACCAAGTTCTTTCTCTTATATCTAAGGCTAATCCACTCAAAGGAAGGGACTTTAGTTGTAGTTCAGCCAGCTAAGTAATGGAACTATGCAACAATCTCTGGTCACAGTACTCAACAGCCATGAAGTAGAAGAATATTCTCAAGATCAAGATATACTTCCTTTAAACAAGGAACTATGTCCTTTGGCAATGCTGCAGGAGTGCTTTTCATTTGCAGATGACAGGATTTTCCAAAATTTTATCTAAGGACTTTACAAAATATTTTGTATGTGTATCTTTCAGACTTTGTTTCCAAACTTCCAGAGAATTGTTTCCCTTTACAAAATAGCACTCTGCCAACTACAATTTCCCCTAAAAATTTTAAAATTGGCTAAAGCATGTGCAGTGTAACTTTCATTGACTTTCCCTACACCTATAATTTATGTTTTGATAGCTCCATAAGGTCAGATTCTTGTAAAGATTTCACAACATCTTTTATTCTCTTTACGAAACAAAACAAAAACAGGAGCAGGGAGCTGAAGCTCCTGTCTTCCCCCAGTTGCAAGATCCCATTACAGTGATCCCTAAACCTTTACCTATGGTTCTTCCTGAATAAAGTCTGCCTTATTTTCTTTTAAAAAGAAAACAAAATTGGGAGCAAAAATAATAGGGAAAAATTCAAAGGGGAAATTTTTTCAAAAAGCAAAGATAAGAAAATATGTGCCTCTTAATTTGAAAGAATTAAATTCATACACTGAAGATAGAAAAGTGGTACGAAGAGAAAGATCATTAAGTAGACAAGCCAGGCATGGTGCCACTCACCTGTCATCCCAGCACTGGGGAGGCTAAAGCAGGAGGATTGTTGTGAGTTCAAGGTCAGCCTAGACTACAAAGCCAGACCTTGTCTCAAAACAGAGAAAACAAACAAACCAAAAGAAAAGACAAAAGCAGAAAGTGGTGAACCTCATGGTAAGCCTCTCCTCATTGTGAGTGCCCTCAGGAAAGAACACTGCAGAACTCACTGACTGAGAGTCAGAGATTCACCTTACCCACATAACATTTTACAGTTGGTTTTCTTCTACATAAATATAGTAAGTTGAATCTACAGAAAATTTATATCCACCTCTTTAATCTCAGAGTTTTACCAGGTACAATTAAACTTTATGTATGCAAATGTAGCAGTTCTTGCCTCTGTTGGGAAAAAGATTAGTCTATCCTAAATCCCTAATATGATTCAGTTATCTATTTCTTATTTCCTTATCACCAGACTTTTTCTGCTAAGCTCTTCCCAGAGCCCCAGAAAGAGCTGATTAATGATTTTTAGAGCAAGTTATATCAAATTTACTATATCATACAAAAGAGTATTAGATCCAGAAATAAGAGCATGATTGCTAGTTGTATGATGAACTACTTCAAAGGCACTATTAAGAGCTCCAGAAATATTATCTAACTCTGAGTGTTTTAAATATATTGCCTCAATTTATGACCCTCTGCACCTCTGCAGTGTGGATCCAGGTAATGGCTCGGCACAGCCTTGGGGAGGGGTGAGCAGTGGGGAGGTGCTCCTGGCACCCTTTGCAGCTCACCTCCTCATCTTTGACAAAGGAGCCAACCACCCTCACTGGAGGAAAGAGAGCCTCTTTAATAAATGATGCTGGAAAAACTGGATTTCAACCTGCCACGGATTAAAACAAGACCCCTATCTTTCACCATGCACTAAACTAAAATTGAAGTGAATTAAAGATCTAAATATTAAAACAGAAACACTAAACTTGCTGAAAGATGAGTTAGGTAGAACACTCAAAGACCTCAGAATAGGAAAAGACTTTATGAACAAAGCCTCAGTAGCATGGTAACTAGCACAAAGAATCAACAACTGGGATGTCATATTATTAAAATGCTTCTGCACTGCAAGAGAAACCATCAACAGAGCTGAGATAACCTACAATGTGGGGGAAAAAATTTACCAGCTATTCCTCAGACAAAGGTCTTCTATATAAAATATATAAGGAACTCAAAAAAATCAGACCTCCCAAATATAATGAAATAGTCCAAAAATGGGCCTTTGAAATGAACAGACATTTCTCAGACAAAGAAGTAAAAGCAGCAAATAAACATGAAAAAATGTTCAACCTCACTCGTCATTTGAGAGATGCAGATGAAAATAACACTGAGATTCCAGCTCACCTCGGAAAGAATGGCTGCTATCAAGACATCAACCAATAACAAATGCTGGCAGGGTTGGGTGTAGAAAGGAACCCTTCTCCATTCTTGGTGGGAGTGTAGACTGGTCCAACCACTGTGGAAACCAATATGGAGATACCTCAAAAAACTAGGATTAGAGATCCAATTGGACCCAGCTCTTCATCTGCTGGGCATCTTCCCAAAAGAATTAAAAGTATAATATCACAGTGATATATGCTCATCCATGTTTATAGCAGCACAGTTTGTAATAGCTAAAGCTTGGAAACAGCCCAAGTGCCCATCAACTGCAGACTGGATAAAGAAGATGTATTTTTTTAATTAAAAAATCAGCCACAAAGAATGAGAAACTAGAGACATTTATAACTAACTGGAAGAACATTGAGGCCATACTCTTAAGTGAAATAAATAGGACACACACGTGTAAATACCAAATAGTTTCTCCAGTGTGAAATACTAAAAGTGTAAGTAAGGATACAAACGTATAATTGATAAGTGATTTGTTTTTGTTTTTGTTTTGTTTGGTACCAGAGATTGAAATCTGGCCCTTGCGTTTGCAAGGCAGGTGGCAGACCACTGAGCTAAATCCCTGGCCCTATAATTGATAATTGAAGCAGGAACCAAAGCTCTAAAGAGTAGGGGAAGTGAGAGAGGTAGAGGAAACGAAAGAAGAGGGGAAAAAAATGTGAGAAAGGGAAAAAATGGAAATGAAGTCTTTGTAAATAGGGAAGGGTGGAGGGGGTGAAGGGAGGGCAGGGGAATGGGGTAAAATAAGAACCAAGATACGTCATGGAAAGGTACAAGATCCCAATGATGAATGTAACTGTATTGTATACTTAAAATGTATCAACAAACTTAATAAAAAAATATAGTGCCTCACTTAACATATACAACAATCCATACTTTCTTTTTTGCATTAGGACGAATTGTAATTGAAAGAGCTTCAGTAATTTACCTAAGATCAGCTGAAGCTTGAACCCAGTCCTGTCTGACTTTAGTATGCTCAAATGGTTAGCTATTGCACAGCATATTACCACTTAAATCTATCAACAGGCAGGTGTTCTAGAATAGTAAATTATGTACCTTCGAGAATTGATTTCTGTAATACAAAATTCTCCAGTTGAGTAGGTGATTTAGAGGAAAAAAATATATGTATCAATAATGCATTTAAATTGATTCTATATCCTAATAATTCCTAAAACTGGAATTGTCATCTTTTTATATTTGTAAAGGCCTTTGAGGAAAAAACATTTTATTGACTTATTATCTATACCTGACCAACATCTATGAAGATTTAATTCTCCAAACTAGCTTGAAGGAAAGTCACTTAAAAAATCCAATGTAATTATATACCCAAGGAGAAAAAGGTTCAGTCTCTCCATAAAAATGTATTTCCCATTTCTTTGCCACAGAAAATTACTCTTTGTAAGTGAACAATAGCCACCAAATGTGCCCATGTATTCAACTGTCTGCTACAAAGCAGTAATTGCAATCTTCGACCTCCTGCCTAGTCCACTGCACTGTGGTGTTATAAAGTAAAAGCCCATTACAAAAACTCAAGAACATGCTGTTATAAAAACCAGTAAACATAAATAAAATGATTAGAGCCATAATTAAGTCATTTGTGAAAATCATCACAGTAGCTAATCAGTTCTTAAAAGACTACAATTTAAAGGAAGAAAGTTCCAGCTTAAGACTTGATTGGTGAGTGCAAGACAATGCTGAAACACCAAGGATGTCTGTGAGTTGAGGTTTTCCTGCCTGAACTACAGAACTTCAACAGTCAACATGAAGATCTGATGAAAGTCTTCTTGAAAAACACTTTTGCAGTTACCACGCAATTCCATGCTTACTGTTGCCAGTCTTACTTTACCTTGAGAATTCACTCAGTAATGCAATTAAGAGTAGAATTGGCCAGCATATGTACAGCGGGATTCCCATTGTGTGTCAACTGGCTGATTTCAAGAAAAAAATGCTCTTGCAGTTAATTGACCTTTGTAATGATCCTTGTTTTACAATTACTGCTACTGCTACTTGAGGTTGGACCTTTGCAAGACATAGGTTAAAAGGAATATTCGCAGGATTTCAATGCGGCCTTTTTTTGCAAAAGAATCCACTCTGGGACGACTGCCTCCATTATGGCAGTGGCAGCTCAGAAAAGCATATAGTCTCCTTTACTAGCTTTTTTTTTTTCTTTTTCCAGTGACCTTGCTCTAGAACCACAAAGAGGTTAGTTCCTCTCAGAGGACACCTTAGGCAGGTGGCAGCTAATCATGGATCACAATTTTCACCAACTTTCCTCACCTCTTTTCAACTGTTACTTCCAAAGCATGAAGAAACAAAAAATTCTTGCAAAAGGCAAATGATGATTTTCTAAATGACAAGAATATGTGTGCTGCATGCTATTATTTATTATTTATTATTTTATGCTATTATTTTATTTATTATTCACCATAGAAGGCTGTGCCATCAGAACACTGGCCACGTTCTCCAGCGATTGCTTCCCCAATCCAACGCAGCTGCCACCATGGTCTCCTCAGTGAGGAGGTGAGTGCTGCATTCTGGCAGCAGACCCTGGGGCCAGCACACCCTGGGGCCAGCAAATCACCATCGCCACCCCAGAGGATCATGGGCTCCAAAGTTGTACTGCCACCATCATTGTGCAACATCTTGGCTTTGGCTAGGGTAGACGAGCAGCTGACAGCTGGAGAGTGGACTGCTGCACTAGGGCAAGGGCTGCAGTAGACTCCTGGCAAAGCCAAAGGACTCCTGGTATTGTAAAAGCCTCTCCACTCATGGGACAAGTTAATTAAAATTTCCTGGTTTTAGGCAGACAGTACACATGCACAGTAGAGTGAGTTGATGCCAGCAGCCCCGTTGAGATTTCAAGATATCTTCTGGGAGGCAGAAGGAGACCATGAACAGGGTTTTGCCAACTCTTAGACTTCTGCAGTAGAGCAGGTTGTGGCAATGGTGGACCTGGCTTGACCACATGGATTGAGTGCTGATCATGGTGCACAGGTTTAGTTCTTGAGAGAACTTGCTCTAGGGCTTGGTTTGGACCATTGCTTCAAAATATTGGGCTTTACTGACTTCTTGTTCTGGGAAGTGTTGGGTCTTTTCCTGGATATGGATTTCTGGATACAAGACTGTGTCTCCTCTGCATTGATTTCTGCCTCAGTGCAGGTGATTTTTGAATTGCTTTGGACTGTGTATTTTTCTGGTAAAATATTGGTTCTTGTATTTGTGTTTTGCTGAATATTGTTGAAATTTAGTCTGTTGTTATTGTCTTTCCTTTGATTCTGTTTAGTAGAGCTATTTTTCTTAGAGATATTGAGGGTATGTTGTATGAAAGAGCTTTTGTATTTGATATTTGGTTGCTGTAGCTCTCTTATTCCAGGTAATAACCAAAAGGTTAGCAAGGCTTTGTTTGTTTGTTTGTGTTTTTATGTTAAATCTGCTAAAGGTCCTACTGGACATGGGCAGTACAGAGCATATTCCAAAAGATTTACCCTTAGGAGGTCTTTTAGTTAATTGTGTTAAATTTAAAGATGATGGTGTAAAGAAAAAAAGGCTTATTTTCTTCCATAACAGAGTATGATGTGAATATAAATTAGGAATTCTGGCCCTAGAATGGGTGTCTGAATTATAGTAACACTTTCCAGCTAGATCTGTTTTGTACAAGGGAAGGGAAGTATCAGTTTATCCCTCACATCCAGGTTTTGATGAAGCTATTTTTTTATGGCCACAGTTTCTAAACCCTGTAGGCTCACAACACAGACAGAATCCTTCTTTGAAATGATTCCTTGCCAACAGGTATCCACACCTCCACTGAACTCAGTGTGGGGCTGCACAACGCATGATGTGGGGCCATCCTCTGCCTTTTGAGCCAATTGATAGCCCCCACCCTTTCCCTCTCAACCAAGTAGAGGCCCTTCCACCTCTATGCTTACCAATACCTGCTCCATCAGTCTAGTAAGGACTGATAACAGGAAACAAATCAACACCTCGCTTCATTCAGGGGAATCTGTTCCCATCACAGGAAGTTTTGAGGGGATGAAGTAGCTATCAGACTGTGTGTTCCTTTCTCAGTGGTAAATATGTCTCAGTGTAAAGAAAAGCTTATTAGGTGTTTTGAGGATCCTGGTGAATTTAGAGATTAATTTCTTCAGTTGATCACATCTTTTGTTCTGCCTTGAAGGAATTATTATCCTTCATTAACTCATTAGTAACCTCTGCTTACTTATTATCCTCCTGATCTGAACAAACATCTTTTTTGCTGTAAGGTGTTCATCTTTTGGTAAAAAAAATTTTTCAGTAAATATTAGTATAATGGCTGGTGAAGCAGTGATAGGTTGTCAGCTTCATGCCTTGGTGTTCAGAGGCCTGGGGAAGACACAGTCCCCCATCAAGATGCTAAATGATACCAGGAAATTCTAACCATAAAGGAGGTGGAGAATTTTTTTTTTATCTTGTATTACAGCAGGAATGGGAAGGTGACAAGTTACACCTATCAATTATGTTAGGGTCAAAGAGATCATGTAAAAAAGAAAGCATACTCCCCCTGTGTTTTAAAATCACTTATTAGAGGCTTTCTTAATGTGTACTAAAACCAACCCAGGGTCATCAGCAGTGAGAGCCCTAACAGACATGCACTGTATAATTCATTCTATCCAGATATTTGAAGGAAGTTACAAAACTTGTTTCAGAACCTAAAATCCCACTGTCAAACTTGGTAGAAGAGGCCTTCACAAGTTATAATAACCAGAACCAGCCAGTTAAAGATGGATAAGAGAAAAATGTATAGCTTTTGGCTGATTTAGTTCAACAATCAGCTAAAGATAGCTCCTCCACAATTTCTTGGCAAGATAGGGTAGAAATCAGTGTATGTATTTTCATAGAGATGGTAGCTGGAGATAAATGTCTCAGACAACTTAGACATGATCAGCAGGACAATATCACTTTGCAGCCAGGACCAGACATACTCTCCTGAAAGGGAGAATGAACACTTGGACAAAGAGGTCTGAGTATCTTCCAGGTTCCAATCAGAAGACATCACCAGGCCAAATCACCCTGCTGCAGACAGGCAGGTCTGCCCATGCCCTACCGAGGTCCCCACTTGCACGGAATACTCAGAATCAGCCCGCTGCAGACAGGCAGGTCTGTGCACACCCTACCGAGGTCCCGAGTCACGAACTGAATCACACTGCTGCAGACAGACAGTCACCTGGTTCCACACTACAGAGACGCAGAGGACACCAGACAACCAGACCAAGGTACTGAGTCACATTGCTCCCAGCCCAGAGGTAGGGGCTTCTGAGCAGCCATCCCACTGCTCCTGGTACAGAGGAAGGGGCTTCCTGGTCACCATGCCTCCAGCTGCTCCCAGGCCACAAGAAAGGGCTTTTGAGTCACCATCCCTACCACTGCTCCTGGCCCCTGTCCCACCTCTCCCAGCTCAGAGGAGGTAATCTGTGCAGGTGCTAACAGCCCCCTGCCCCAGTTGAAATGAGAAAACACGTAAATAAGTCTCAAAACCAGACTTCCAGATCACCTACAGCAACCCCAAAGGGAAATGAGATAGAACACTCTGATACTCAACCACCTGGACCCACTGAACTGGCAACAAAAGGGGATCTGGAAAAAAGGAAATCAGAAATAATTTCTCGGATAACAGGAGAAATTGTGCCCCTAGTGCAAGACATGATTAATAAATCTAGAGAGGAGCTCAGGAACATGATGGAATCCCAACATAAGAAACAAATGGAATCAATAAAACAGATGCAAATAGATTTCCAGGACATGAAAAACTCCACTGAAAGTCTACATAGCAGAATAAACCAATGTGAGGACAGAATTTCAGATATAGAAGATAAGATTGCAATTAGTGACCAGGAAAAGAAAAATTGCTTCAAAATTATAAGGGACCATGAGAAATCAATCCAGCAGCTGCTAGACGATGCAAAGAAGAATAACATAAGACTGATTGGAGTCAATGAAGAAACAGGAGAGAATGCAAATGACATACAAAATACTGTTTACAGAAGTGATGGCAGAAAACTTCCCAAGCAGGGGAAAAGAGCTTGACATACAGATAAGTGAGGCATATACAACTAGCCTTGATCAAAAAAAAATCTACACTTAGGCATATAATTGTTAAGATTCCAGAAACACAACAGAAGAACAAAGTTCTCCAAGCAGTCAGAGAAAAGAAACAAATCACATACAAAGGAAAGCCCATCAAAATCACAGCAGACTTCTCAACACAAACCATCAAGGCAAGAAGAGCTTGGAGTGACATATTCCAAGCCTTAAAAGAAAACAGCCTCCAACCCAGATTAATGTAAACTGCAAAACTATCTTTCCACATTGATGGTGAAATAAGATACTTTCATGACAAAGAGCACCTTAGGAACTTCATGAATACCAAACCAGCACTCCAAAGAATTTTACACAATATCCTAGGAACAGACATTGAGGATCACAACCCTAGGAAGCAAAGCAGAATGAACCCATCTGGCATGACAAGAAATTAAATATAAAGGGGGAGAACCCAACGAAAAGAAAAAGTCATGGCAATGACAAGTCAATATGTTTCAGTTATAACCATCAACGTTAATGGTCTCAATTCACCAATCAAAAGAAATAGATGGGCAGAATGGGTCAAGAAGCAAAATCCAACAATATGCTGCATACAAGAAACACACTTAATTCAAAAGGAAACTCATACACTGAAAGTTAAAGGGTGGAAAACAATACTCCATGCAACAGGAACCCAAAACAAAGGAGAAGTAGCTATCCTCTTTGCAGATCAAGTAGATTTCAAACCAACACTGATTAAGAGAGATGAAGAAGGACACTACATCCTTGTAAAGGGAAGAATCCAAGAGGAAGAGATGACAATCATAAATATCTATGCACCAAACACTAGTGCACCCAACTATATAAAACAAATACTAATGGACATGAAAAGTCATATATGCACTAATACAACTGTAGTGGGGAGACTCAACACCCCACTGTCACAAATAGATACATCAACTTGACAAAAAATAAGTAATGAAATACTAGAACTCAACAGAACTCTTGAACAAATGAACTTAACAGATATTTACAGTCTTCCACCCCACAAAATCAGAATACACATTCTTCTCAGCTGCACATGGGTCATTCTCAAAAATAGAGCACATACTCACACATAGAACATGTTTAAGTAAGTGCAAAGGAATTGAAGTTATCCCCTGTATATTATCAGACCATAGTGGGATGAAATTGGAGATCCATAGCAAAGGAAACTCAAAAATTTTCATAAACATGTGGAAATTGAACCACACATTTCTGAATAACCAATGGGTCACAAAGGAAATTAAAGAAGAAATCAGACAGCTCCTTCAATTAAAGGACAGTGACAATACAACATATTGAAATCTATGGGACACAATGAAAGCAGTCTTACGAGGGAAATTCATAGCAGTGAATACGTATATTAGGAAAGCAGAATGAGCCCAATTAAACAAACTGATGCTGCACCTCAACCTTCTAGAAAAAGAAGAACAAGACAACCCCAGAGCTCATACAAGGGAGGAAATTATAAATATCAGAGGAGAAATCAATGCAATGGAGACTAAGAGAATGATACAAAAAATCAATGAAGAGTTGATTCTTGGAAAGAATCAAAAAAATTGACAAACCCTTAGCCAACTTTATCAGAAAAAGGAAAGAAAAGGCCCAAATCCATGCAATTAGGAATGAAAAGGGTGAAATTACAACAGACCCAGCAGAGGATCATCAATACCTACTTCCAGAACCTATGTGCCAATAAGATGGACAACACAGAAGAAATGGACAGATTCCTAGATACATAGGAATTACCAAAGCTGAATGAAGAAGACCTAAAAATTCTGAACAACCCAATATCAACCAATGAAATTGAAAACATAATTAAAAACTTAAGAAAAGCCCAGGCCCTGATGGCTTCACTGCTGAATTCTACAAGACATTTAGAGAGGAACTGCTGCCACTACTCTTTAAACTCTTCAATGAAATTGAAAGGGAAGCAATACTCCCAAATTCATTCCTGGAAGCAAGCATCACCTTGATCCCCAAAGCAGAGAAAGACCCAACTGAAAAGGACAACTATAGGCCAATCTCACTAATGAACATAGATGCAAAAATCCTTAATAAGATAATGGCAAACAGAATGCAGAAGATCATCAAGAAGATCATACACCCTGATCAAGTGGGAGTCATCCCAGGGATGCAGGGATGGTTCAATATATGAAAATCAATCAATGTAATACACTATATCAATAGAGCCAAGGACAAAAACCATAGGATTATCTCCATAGATGCAGAAAAAGCATTTGACAAAATCCAACATGCATTTATGATAAAAACCCTACAAAAAATTGGAATAGATGGTCTCTACCTCAAACTGAGAGAAGCCATCTATGAAAAACCAACAGCCAATATCATACTAAATGGTAAAAAACTGAAATCCTTCACACTAAAATCAGGAACAAGACAAGGATGTCCACTATCACCACTCTTGTTCAATATAGTTCTGGAAACATTAGCCACAGCAATTAGACAAGAGAAAGAAATAAAAGGAATAAAGATAGGAAATAAAGAAGTCAAATTGTCATTATTTGCAGATGACATGATACTCTATATAGAAGACCCCAAGAACTTCACCAAAAGCCTTCTAGACTTAATAACCAAATTCAGTCAAGTAGCTGGTTACAAGATCAGCACACAAAAATCAATAGCTTTCCTCTACACCAATGACAGACTCACTGAGAGAGAAATAGGGCAAATAATTCCTTTCACAATAGCATCCAAAAAACTGAAACACCTAGGAATCAACCTAATGAAAGAAATCAAAGACCTCTTCTCTGAAAACTATGGCACTCTGAAAAGAGAAATTGAAGATGATATCAGAAAATGGACAGACATCCACTGCTCCTGGGTAGGAAGGATTAATATAGTGAAAATGGACATACTTCCAAAACTACTATATAGATTTAATGCAATTCCAATTGAGATCCCAGCAGCATGCTTCATAGACCTCAAGAAAACAATCCAAAAATTCATTTGGAATAAGAAGAGACCCAGAATAGCAAAAGCAATTCTAGGTAACAGAGACATGGTAGGGGGTACCACAATCCCCAACCTGCAACTCTACTACAAAGCTATTGTGATAAAAACAGCATGGTACTGGCAAAGAAATAGATCTGAGGACCAGTGGAACACATTAGAAGATGCAGAAATAATGCCAGACACACTCAGCCATCTCATCTTCAACAAAGGAGCCAAACACCCTCACTGGAGGAAAGATAGCCTCTTTAATAAATGGTGCTGGAAAAATTGGGCTTCAACTTGCCAAAGATTAAAACTAGACCTATATCTCTCACCATGCACTAAACTAAAAGCAAAATGGATTAAAGATCTAAATATTAAAATAGAAACTCTGAACCAGTTGGAACAGAGCTTAGGTAGAACCCTTGAAGACATCGGTGTAGGAAAAGATTTTATGAACAAAACCTCAGTTGCCCGTGAACTAGCACAAACAATGAACAAATGGGATTTCTTCTCATTAAAAGGCTTCTGCACAGCAAGAGAAACCACCAGCAGGGTGAAGAGACAACCCACAATGTGGGAAAAAATCTTCACCTGTTCTTCCTCAGACAAAGGTCTACTATCTCAAATCTATAAAGAACTTAAAAAGATCATCCTCCCAAATTTAAAGACCCAATCCGAAAATGGACATCTGAAATGAACAGACATTTCTCAGTCAAAGAAGTAGAAATAGCAAATAAATACATGAAAAAATGTTCAACATCACTGGTCATTCAAGAGATGCAAATGAAAACAATGCTGAGATTCCACTTCACTCCAGAAAGAATGACTGCTATCATGAAATCCACCAATAACAAATGCTGGTGGGGCTGTGGGGAAAGAGGAACCCTGCTCCACTGCTGGTGGGAGTGTAGACTGGTGCAAGCACTGTGGAAATCAGTATGGAGATACCTCAAAGAACTAGGACTAGAAGTCCCTTTTGAGCCCGCGATTCCACTGCTGGGGATCGTCCCCAAAGAATTAAAAGAATCATACCACAGTGATATATGTGTGCCCATGTTCATAGCAGCACAGTTTGTAATAGCTAAAGCTTGGAAACAGCCCAAATGCCCGTCAACTGGAGACTGGATAAAGAAAATGTTGGGTTTTTTTTTAAAAAATGGAGTACTACTCAGCCATCAAAAATGAGAAATTAGAGACATTTATAGCTAAGTGGATGCACATTGAGGAGATACTCTTAAGTGAAATAAATAGGACACACATGTATAAATACAGAATAGTTTCTCTGGTATGAGAAACTGAAAGTGTAAATAAGGACTAAAATGTATAATAGGTCATGTGAAATAGGAAGAAAAGGGGCAAAGTTGAAAGAAATGGGAGGACTGGGGAAAAGATAGAAGGGAATGGGATTAATAAGAGAAAATGGAAAAATAGGAACAAAATCTTTGTAAATAGGGAGGAATGGAGGGGTTGAAGGGAGGGCTGGGCCAGGGTGAAAAATAAGAACCAAGAGAGACTATGTAAAGGTGCAAATTTCCAATGATAAATGTCATTATATTGCATACCTAAAATGTACCAATGATTAGAATCAATAATCAATAATGCAAAATAGGAAGAAAAGGTCCAAAGGGGTAGGGGTAGTGGGAGGGGCAGGGGAAAGGAAAGAAGGGAAAGGAAAAATGATGAGAAATGGAAAAAATGGAAATAAAGTCTTTGTAAATAGGCAAGGGTGGAAGGGGTGAAGGGAGGGCTAGGAATGGGGAAAAAATAAGAACCAAGATGCATCATGTAAAGGTACAAGTTCCTAATGAGAAATGTAATTGTGTTGTATACCTACAATGTACCAATAAAAGAATTTAATTAATAAGCAATGAGATTGAAGCAGTATTAGTTTCCTAGTAAAGTAAACTCCAGGACTTGACAGATATTCCACTGTATTTTACCAAATTTTTAAAGAGAAAATTATACAAATGCTCATCAAACTGACAGAAAATAGAGGAGTGTTTCCAAATATGTTGCATGAAGTCGGTATTACCCTGCTAACAAAACATGATAAAGATATAACAAGAAAGAAAACTCTAGACCAATACCCTTGATGAACATAGCCATGAATAATCTTCAAAAGATATTTGCAAATAGAATCCAATGTCACATTCAAAATCATACACTATGATCCAATTAGTCTCATGTAGGTGACACAGTGATGACAAACTCAACTTATTCCTGATTCAAAATGCCAAGATTCTATAATTAGAAATTTCTAGATTCCACTAAAATTCTTCTCTGCTGATGAATTCAGCAGTGACATAGGAAAAAGTATCAAAATGGAAAGTGACTAGATTTCCTATATAATAATCACAAATTCACAGAGAAAGAAATCAGAAAAATATTCCAATAGCTGTACACACACACACACTCACTCACACACACACACAGCTGCACCTATGAATGAACCTACTCAAGGAGAAAAAGATCTCTAAAATGAAAATTACAAATCACTAAAGAAAGAAATTGAGGAAGACCCTAGAAGATGGATTGAATTCCAGTGTGCTTGGGTTGGGACTATTTAATATTATTATTTTTTATTTTTGAGACAAATTCTCACTATGTAGTTCAGGCTGGCCTTCAACTCACTGTGTCTGTCAGGCTGGCCTTGAACTCACAGAGATCCTTCTGCCTAGCCTCCTAAGTGCTGGGATTACAGGTGTGTGCCACCACACCCGGTCTTAATCTATGGGCATACTATCAACGGTGATTATGAAGATACAAATTTCATTCTTCACAGAATGAGAAAAATTATTAAAATCCATATAGAAGAATCTGTATGGAAGACCTTGTGTAGCCAAAGAAATCCTGAGCAAGAGGAACATTGCTTGTGGTACCACAAACCCCCATTTTGAAATATCCTATAGAGACTTTGTTTTTTGTTAATTTTTAAAATTTGTCTCAGTACGTGTTCGCAATACATAATGATTACACTCCTTGTGAAGATGTGGTACATGTACACAACATAGCTCCATTCTCTTTTCATCTCTTTCCACTCCCCTCCTTCAAACAGAGTGGCATAGTCCAGTGGATAAAAATAGATGAACTAGGAAAAAGACCATCTCAAAAAAGAAGCTAAAACACGGATTGAAGAAAAAAGCTTCTTTCAGCAAATGATATTGGGAAACTGGACACAAGAAGATTGTAGAAGATTGGAATGAGATTCCAATGTCTCACCTTATGCAAACTCCAACTCAAAATGGACCAAAGACCTTAATGTAAGACTTGAAACTGCTAGAGGAAAACACAGTGGAAACACTTCAAGATATTGGTAACAGACACTGATTTCCTGAACGGGATCTAATAGCTCAGAAATTAATAGCAAGAATTGATCAAAAGAATTTAATGAATTTAAAGGCATTCTGCGTACTCAAGGAAACAATGACAAAGTGAAGTGTCAGCCTGCAGAATGGGGTAAAGTCTTATTCAGGTATTCATTTGATTGATGGTTAATATTTAGAAATAACAGGAACTCAGAAAATGGGACACAGGTCTGAAGAGAAAGTTCTCGAAAGAAGTTTGAAAGAACTATGAAAAATACTCAATACCTATAGCCACTGGGGAAATGCAAATCTGAGCTATGTTGAAATTCCATCTCACCCCAATAAAAATGGTATTATCAAGAATACAAAGTAAAATAAATGCTAGTGAGCAGGATACAGGGCAAATGAAACCCTTACATATTTTTTAGAGGTAATGTAAATTAGTACAACCACAATGAAATCAATATGGAGATTCCTTTAAAAACACCAAAATAAAACTACAAATAGAGGTACCATAAATCACTCCACTATGAATTTCTTAAAGTAGTTAAAGTCAGCATAAAAAAGAGATACTTGCATACATACCAATGTTTATTGTGGCACTACTCATAGAAGCTGTCTGTGAGACTAATCATGAGAGAACTTTCTAGTTCAGAATTTTTTTCTAGTCATCAAGGAGGCTGACCTTGAGAATTGGGAAACTGTTTTGGAGGTCATGGACACTGTTTTGGAAAAGTAAATATAGTATGCCAGTGTTTATTGATGTGTGGATGTTGTTGTTTAGGAGATAGACAGTGATCTTCTGGCTTTTAAAGACTTCACCCCACCATGGGATTGCAGGATCTTCTTCCACGCTGTCCTCACATCCTTGTTTCTCAGGGTGTAGATCACTGAGTTGAGCATGGGTGTGATAACACAGTAGAAGAAGGATATGAATTCGGCCTGGGAACTTTTGGATGAAGGCTGGAGGTACAATAGATGCCTGGTCCAAAGTACATGATGACCACGAGCAAGTGCTGAGTGCCTTGTGCCTTCTTTCAGCTGAAGGTAGCTCCAGTACAGCCCTAGCAATGAAGGTGTAAGAGATGATCACCACCAGGGGACTCATCATTCCTAATGGGATAAACGCCAATATGATGGCCAGCTTATTAGCAGAGGTGTCCCCACAGGCCAGCTTGATGAGCACAGGTATCTCACAGAAGAAGTGGTCCAGGTTGTAGTGTCCACAGGGGGAGATGGAGGGTGAGTGTGGCTTGGAGTGGAGCATAGGCCAGACCACTGGACCAGGAGGCAGCTGCCATCTGCACACACAGCCAGGGACTCATGATGAGAATGTACTGGAGGGGCCAGCAGATGGCTACATAGTGATCAATGGCCATCATGGCTAGTAGGGCACTTTTAGTGGAAGTTGTCCAGCATAAGAGAAAGACCTGTGTGTTACAGCCCCAGGCAGCAATTGTCTTGTGTGCTCCCCAGTTGTTGGCCAGCAGCTGGGGCACAATGGTGCAGGTGAGACTGAGGTCCAGCAGAGAGAGGTTGTCCAGGAAGAAGTACATAGGCATCTGGAGTCTGGGGTCCACCAGGGAGAGGAGGATGATGGAACTGTTCCCCACCAGGGTGAGGAGGTAGGAGATGAGGACCACTGCAGAGAGGGGCCTCTCCAGCCACGGAAACTCTGAGAAGCCCAGCAGGACAAAAGTGTTGGGAAAACTCACATTTTCTCTTTCCATGGAATCTGTCTCTAATATATGACTGGAAGAAAAGCAACAAATTTGTAAGATAAATAGGACTTTTGTTTTGCTTTTATTCCCCTCTGTTTTTAATGGGTGTGTATTTATGATACAAAATAGATTCATGCAGCTACATACCTTATATACATTGTTTCCCTGAAAGAGTGCACAAAGTATAATTTATTTTAGGCAATCCTCTCTCATTTTTTCACAAAATTATCTAATGATAAGATACACAAAAGATAAAATTTAGTAGCTCCCAAATTTTTACATATATTTCAGTAGAACTTAGTACATATGCAATGTTATACAACATCACTACCATTCATTTCCATAACAGTTTCATCTTGCAAAATTGATATGTACCTATTAAATATCTTCTTGTCCTCCTCCCGCCATGTAAACCCCTATTCTACTGTATGTCTATATTCAATTTCATTTAACTAAATTAGAATCTAGCAGCAGTCATAATTCTGTGATTAGAGTATTTCTCCGACATATTTTTAAAATGCCTCTACTGAATAATATGTTAGAACTTCCTACCATTATGGCTCATGTATAAAAATATATGTATACTCCATCTCAGTGAATTCACACATTGTTTCCTTGTGCTTGCTATTGTAATCATGGCTGATATGCACATAGGTGTCTATTACCTCTTTATACCCTCCTTTCCATTTCATATGGTGTAGACTCAGAAGTGACATTTCTGTACCTTATGGTAACTGTAGGTTTAATTCTGTGGAGAACTACTATGCTCCTCTTCCCAGCTGCTGTGCTATTCTTCCTATTTCACATTACCTATTATACATTTAGTCCTTGTTTACACTTTCAGTTTCTCACATGAGAGAAACTATTCGGTATTTATATGTGTGTGTCCTATTTATTTCACTTAAGAGTATCTCCTCAATGTGCATCCACTTAGCTATAAATATCTCTAATTTCTCATTTTTTATGGCTGAGTAGTACTGAATTTTATTAAAAAACCACATTTTCTTTATCCAGTCTCCAGTTGATGGGCATTTGGGCTGTTTCCAAGTTTTAGCTATTACAAACTGTGCTGCTATGAACATGGGTGCATATATATCACTGTGGCATGATTCTTTTAATTCTTTGGGGAAGATCCCCAGCAGTGGAATAGTGAGGTCAAATGGCACTTCCAGTCCTAGTTCTTTGAGGTATCTCCATACTGATTTCCACAGTGCTTGCACCAGTCTACACTCCCACCAGCAGTGGAGCAGGGTTCCTCTTTCCCCACAGCCCCTCCAGCATTTGTTATTGGTGGATTTCATGGTAGCAGCCACTCTTTCTGGGGTGAGGTGGAATCTCAGTGTTGTTTTCATCTGCATCTCTCGAATGACCAGTGATGTTGAACATTTTTTCATATACTTATTTGCTGCTTTTACTTCTTTGTCTGAGAAATGTCTGTTTATTTCAGATGCCCATTTTGGAATTGGGCCCTTAAATTTGGGGGATCTGATTTTTTCAATTCTTTATATATTCTAGATAATAGACCTTTGCCTGAGTTACAGCTATTAAAAATTTTTTCCCACATTGTAGCTTGTCTGTTAGCTCTGTTGGTGGTTTCTCTTGCAGTGCAGAAGCTTTTTAATAAGATGAAATCTCAGTTGTTGATTCTTTCTACTAGTTCCCATGCTGCTGAGGTTTTGTTTATGAAGTCTTTTCCTATGCCAATATCTTCAAGAGTTCTACCTAGGTTATCTTCCAGCAAGTTTAGTGTTTCTGTCTTAATATTTAGATCTTTAATCCACTTAGATCTCAGTTTAGTGCATGGTGATTGATATGGGTCTAGTTTTAATCTCTGACAGGTTGAAATCCAGCTTTTCCAACACCATTTATTAAATAGGTTATCTTTCCTCCAATGAGGGTGGTTGGCTCCTTTGTCAAAGATGAGGTGGCTGAGTATGTCTGGAGTTGTTTCTGCGTCTTCTAATCTATTCCACGAATCCTCCGGTCTGTTTCTTTGCACTACCAAGCTGTTTTTATCACAGTAGCTTTGTAGTATAATTTCAAGTTGGGGATTGTGATACCCCCAGCCATGTCTCTGTTGCCTAGAATTGCTTTTGCTATTCTAGGCTTCTTCTGATTCCAAATGAATTTTTGGATTGTTTTCTCAAGGTCCATGAAGTATACTGCTGGGATCTCAATTGGAATTGCATTGAATCTATATAGCAGTTTTGGAATTATGGCCATTTTCACTATATTGATTTTTGTTACTCAGGAACAAGGGATGTCTTTCCATTTTCTTATATCCTCCTTGATCTCCTTTTTCAGGGTGCTGTAGTTTTTAGTGTAGAGGTTTTTTGCTTCCTTTGTTAGATTGATTCCTAGATATTTCATTTTTTGGATGCTATTGTAAAAGGAATTGTTTCCCTAATTTCTCTCTCAGCGAGTCTGCTATTTGTGTATAAGAAAGCTCTAGTTTTTTGTGTTGACCTTATATCCAGCTACTCTATTGGATCTGTCAATTAAGCCTAGAAGTCTTTTGGTAGAGTTTTTTGGGTCTCCTATGTAAAGTATGATATAATCAGCAAATAATGACAGTTTCACTTCTTCCTTTCCTATCTTTATTCTTTTTATTTCTTTCTCTTTTCTAATTCTGTGGCTAATGTTTCCAGAACTATATTGAACAGGAGTGGTGATAGTGGGCATCCTTGTCTTGTTCCTGATTTTAGCATGAAAGTTTTCAGTTTTTGCCCATTTAGTATGATGTTGGCTGTTGGTTTTTCATAGCCTTAATCAACTTGAAATAAAGACCTTCTATTCCAATTTTCTGTAACATTTTTATCATGAATGGGTGTTGGATTTTGTCAAATGCCTTTTCTGCATCTATTGAGATGATCATATGATTTTTGTCCTTGACTCTGTTAATATAGTGTATTATATTTATTGATTTACAAATGTTGAACCATCCTGAACTTCTTCTTTTCTTATCCTTATTCTTTTTATTTCTTTCTCTTGTCTAATTGTCTAATTGCTGTGGCTAATGTTTCCAGAACTACAATGAACAAGAGTGGTGATAGTGGGCATTCATGTCTTGTTCCTGATTTTAGAGTGAAAGCTTTCAGTCTTTGACCATTTCATATGATGTTAGTCATGGGTTTGTCATGGATGGTTTTTATCAGATTGAGATAAATCAGTATGAAGATTCCTCAAACAACTAAAAGAAGAGGCTCCATTTGACCCAACTGTTTCCCTCCTAGGTATCTTCCCAAAAGAGTTAAAAGCATCACACCACAGTGATATATGTACATCCATGTTTACAGCAGCATAATTTGTAGTAGTAGTTGAATCTTGAAAACAGCCCAGATGCCCCTCAACAGATGAATAAAGAAAATGTGTTTTTATGTATATAATGGAATACTACTCTGCCATAAAGATGAATAAACTTGAGATATTTGCATTTTAGGTAAATGGTTGCACCTTGAGACCATACTTTTGAGTGAAATAAATCAGACATACATGTTTAAATAGTGCATTCTTTCTCCTCTGTGAGAAACCAAAAGCATGGATAAGGGCCAAAATAGGTGACAGATATTGGGATGTAGGAAGAAAATGTTCAAATGGGAAAGAACATGGGAGGGAAGAGAGAGAAGGGGAGGAAGGCAAAAAGAAAAAGGGAATAAAAGAAAAAATGAAACAAAGCTTTTATAAGTAATGAGGGGAAGAAATGTTGAAGGAAGCAGACTGAGAAAAAAATAAGATATTATGTATGGGTACAAATTCTTTATGATGGATGTGATCATTATGTATATCAAAAGAGCACCAATAAAAATAATTTCCTAAAATGTCTTCCTGGGACATCACGTTTGGATTGTAACTCTAACACTGATGAAAACAAAGATACGAGAAATACAGTTCAGGTGATGGCTCCAGTTTGATGGATGTGGAAGGGCGAGAGGAAAGCACCCTGAGTCTCGGCATGTCTGTCTCCAGAGGGAACCAGGCCACACTGTCTTCAGCATCTACACCTAAAGTCCCTTTGTTCTTTCAGTGCTCTCTGCTATCATTGGACCCCTTTTTTTGGTGCTGGGGATCAAACTTGAATTGGAACCTTTTCTATTTTTCCTTCTTGGAGGGGTATTTTCACCACAAAGAAATATTTTTAGTAATACTTGAGGTGGGAAAATACTTGTTTATTGGGTAGTGGAAGAAGAGAGGGAGTAAAGAAGTGGAACTCACTGTCAATTGGTCCCTGGTCCTTCAGGTAGATGGATCACAAGAGACTACAGGAGGAACTGGGACACCCTTTCTGTGATGGTTAATCTGCTTTATGAATTTGATTGGCTTGAGAGATGCCAAAGTTCAAAGTATTCTTAGAGACTCAAGGCAAAACTTTCAGCTGTCAGTCACCATAAAATTTACAAAAATTCCAGAATAGCAGAAGATAGAAACAAGAATATACTAAGTTTTTAAAAACCAAGAAATTTCAGAGCATACATTAAGTTCAATAGGTCTATATCCAGTATTCAGTGCACATGGTAGTGAAATGTAAACCACACAGGGCTTTTGAGGCTCCATTCCATGGCCTTTCTGGTTTCAGCCCACATGACTTCTCTTTGCTTGCTGGCTCTGGCTTTCTTCAATATACATTCCATATTCCTAACATTGCCAACTTCCTAAAGTCTCCTCTGCTCTATAAGAGTCACCCCAGAGCTTCATACAAAGCCATCTTAAGGATTGTTTGGCCTCTAATACCTCCCATTGAAATCTGGGAGGAAGTCTCCATGTCCCGTCAGATTTTTTATTCTACAGCATCATGTGGACAATGCCATGATCTGATGGAGAAGTAGCTAGGCCCATTGGAACATTGCTGCAGTGGTTTCTGAGTGATGGCACCAAAACACACTAAAATGAATCCCAGGAAATAATTCCCTAGAAGTCCCATCTCAAGCAGGAGGCCCAGGGGCTCTTTACTGTAGTGAAAGATTACACTTTTGCACACTTAAGCCTGGGATGAGTGGAACTAGATTCCTAGGATGCCTTCAAGGCACTTTTTTCTTTTTAAAGTTTAGAGTACTTGGCTTCTTTTTAATGATGCTAAGCTCTTCATCAACCACACCTACTTTGGCTCCTAGATGGTTTTGATGAGGTGGTAAATTTTAAAATTTTCAAATCTTTCTTCTCTACTTTGTGCTCCTGACTCTATGAACAAAGCAGCCATCAGTATATATGACTCAGCCTGAATATTTGACTGCTTTGAAATTTCCTCTACCAAATCATTTATATCACCACCTTTAACCTCAGTCTTCACACAAAGTCTTAGGACATGGACAAAATATCTACAGATGTTTCACCAAAGTGTAACACTAATGGCCTCTAGTCAAATTCCAAATAGAGTCTCCATTTCCATCTAAAACTTCAAGAGCCTGGCCTTAGCTGACCACATTCCCTTTAGTATTCTGGTCTTTGAGCTCTGACTGGTCTTGCCTATCTGGCCAAGGGTGGTGATACACACCTGTAATACCAGCCAGGAGGATCACAATTTCAAGCCCAGCAAGGGAAATTCAGGAGCTTAGCCAGACTCTGTTGTATAATAAAAATTTTTAAATGACAATGATGAAGCTCATTGTGAAACCCCTGGATTCAATCTCCAGAACCAAAAAGGAAAAGTTTTCCTAGGAGATTGTGCATATGGCATTCAAAGTCCACTCTAATGTCATCTCCCAATGCTTCCAAATTCTTCCTGCAACAAACCAGACTCAAGACTGCTGAACCACCTGGTCAGGGATAGGCAAAGCAATATCCCTACTTCTCTGGCATTAATTTTTTGTATCATTCAGCTGTCCCTTTGGTAGGACCAAATACCTGTCATTCTCAATTTAAAACAAGAGAGATTTGATTTTCCCATAGTTTCAGACGTTTTAGTCCATGGTTGGCTGCCTCCAGTACAGAAATATCATGGCAGAAGGTCATGGTAGAGAACTTCTGCTCAATTAATAGGGGCTGGAAAGCAGAACCCAGGGGAAGAGCAATTGTGAGAGATATACCCTGCATAGACATAATCGTAGTGACCCATATCTCCCAAAGGAGCCACACCTCCTAAAAACACACTCAGCTCTGAAAATTATTGGGCTAATTTACCAATAATTACAGCACCCCAATGATCTAATCACTTCTCCAGAAATCTGTTAATCCAGTCAAGCTCACAATTAAAATGAACTCATACACTTTATGTAAGGAGAAAACTCTTGCATACAGTATATTTGATAATTGGTTAATATCCAAAAACGACAACCTCATTAAGAAAACACAAAGGTGTTTGATAGTTCTCAAAAGCAGACATTCAAATGGCAAACAGTTGCTTTAAAATGTGCTCAATATCATTAATTGTAAGAGAAAGCAAACTAAAGCCTCCATGACACATACCTCATACCTGTTAAAATGACTACTACAGAAAAGACAAAAGATAGAAACTGATGGGAGTGGTGTGCCAAAGAGTAAATCCCTGCTCAGAGCTGGTGGGGATGTCAATTAGCACAGTCACTAGAGAAAATGTAGTTGCCTCAAAAATGTAAACACAGAAATGTCTTATATCCCACCTATACCGTTTCTGGATGTATGAAATAATTATTGAAAACAGTGTGAAGGATTCTTGGAAAATTAAAGTAAAGGTACCATATCATCCTACAATCCCCAAATACGTATTTGTCAAAAGGAATTTAAGTGAGCAGATCCAGGACATCTACACTCTCACCTTATTTCAGCACCATTCACAATGGCTTAGATATGGAATCAACCAAGATACTTATTTCTGGATAAGTGGATAAAGACCATGTGGTAGATGACTCCGAGCCCAGAGGAGACCTCCAGATTGGCACGCCACAGCTCCCAGGCAGCAGGAGGCTTCCAGGTAGGCATGGTGCAGCTCCCAGCATGGAGGAAGCATCCGGGGTAGGCATGCCATGGCTCTGAGCCCAGAGGAGGTGAGTCATGCAGGCGCCAGGAGCACACACCACCCTACACCTCCCCCTCCCACGGCAAACGTCAAAATGAGGAGACAGAGAAACAAGCCACAGAATCAGACTTCCAGATCACCTACAATAACCCCAAAGGGAAACGAGATGGAAAACTCTGATACTCAACCACCTGGACTCCCTGAACTAGCAATGAAAGAGGATCTGGAAAAAATGAAATCAGAAATAATTTCTCACATAACAAGAAAGATTGTGCCCATAGAGCAAGACATGATTAATAAATCTAGAGGGGATACATTTAAAAAGAATAGAGGAGCTGAGGAACATGTTGGAATGACAACATAGGAAACAAATTGAATCCATAAAACAGATACAAAAAGATTTCCAGGAGATTAAAAACTCCATTGAAAGTGTATGCCTCAGAATGAGCCAATGTGAAGACAGAAATTCAGATATAGAAGATAAGATTGCAATTAGTGACCAGGTAAAAAAAATTCTTTAAAATTTTAAGGGACCATAAGAAATCAATCCAGCAGCTGCTAGACGATGCAAAGAAGAATAACATAAGACTGATTGGAGTCAATGAAGAAACAGGAGAGAATGCAAATGACATACAAAATACTGTTTACAGAAGTGATGGCAGAAAACTTCCCAAGCAGGGGAAAAGAATTTGACATACAGACAAGTGAGTCATATACAACTAGCCTTGATCAAAAAAAATCTACACTTAGGCATATAATTGTTAAGATTCCAGAAACACAACAGAAGAACAAAATTCTACAAGTAGTTAGAGAAAAGAAACTAATCACATACAAAGGAAAGCCGATCAGAATCACAGCAGACTTCTCAACACAAACCATCAAAGCAAGAAGAGCTTGGAGTGACATATTCCAAGCCCTAAAAGAAAACAGCCTCCAGCCCAGATTAATGTAAACTGCAAAACTATCTTTCAAAATTGATGGTGAAATAAGATACTTTCATGACAAAGAGCACCTTAGGAACTTCATGAATACCAAACCAGCACTCCAAAATATTTTAGACAAAATCCTAGGAAAAGACAATGAGGATCACAACCCCAGGAAGCAAAGCAGAATGAATCCACCAAGAACAACAAGAAATTGAAAGCAAAGGGGGAGGATCACACAAAAAGAAAAAGTCATGACAATGATAACTCAGTATGTATCAGTTATAACCATCAATGTTAATGGTCTCAATTCACCAATCAAAAGAAATAGACTGGCAGAATGGGTCAAGAAGCAAGATCCAACAATGTGCTGCATACAAGAAACACACTTCAGGCAATACAAGGTTTCTTGTTAATTCCTGTGTGGAAAGTTTACACAGAGAAAAATTTTCTATAGGTTACTGTTTAGCCTTCCTTGGGTAAAGGTAAAGTTTCAAATGCAGTCATTTAGGAGAAGCAGGTTCTATTTTGCCCCATGAAAGAGAAGTTAATCATACTAAATGTGATGCTTTCCATACTAAGCATTTGTGAAACATGGAGTCTCACTAAAATATTCTGCAGTTTTAACTACAGCAATAGCAATGCATGATCATCTAAATTCTTGTGCCTGGGGAATATTAGAGGCTGGTGCCAATAGGACAAACAACTCAAAAAGAAACTCATAGACTGAAAGTTAAAGGGTGGAAAACAATACTCCATGAAACAGGAACCTGAAAAAAAGCAGAAATAGCTATCCTCTCTGAAGACCAAGTGGATTTCAAACCAACACTGATTAAGAGAGGCAAAGAAGGACACTACATCCTTGTAAAGGGAACAATGCAAGAGGAAGAGATGACAATCATAAATATCTATGCACCAAACACTAGTGCACCCAACTATATAAAACAAATACTAATGGACATAAAAAGTCATATATGCACTAATAAAATTGTAGTGGGGGACCTCAACACCCCACTGTCACAAATAGATCTATCAACTAGACAAAAAGTAAGTAATGCTGTACCTCAGACAAAGGTCTATTATCTAGAATATATAAAGAACTTTAAAAAAATCAGACCTCCCAAATTTAAAGACCCAATCCAAACATGGTGCCTGAAATAAACAGACATTTCTCACATAGAGAAGTAGAAATGGCAAATAAATACATGAAAAAATGTTCAACATCACTGGTCATTGGAGAGAAACAAATGAAAACAATGCTGAGATTCCACCTCAACCCAGAAAGAATGGCTGCTGTCATGAAATCAACCAATAACAAATGGTGGGGCTGTGGGGAAAGAGGAACCCTGCTCCGCTGCTCATGGGAATGTAGACTGGTGCAACCACTGTGGAAATCAGTGTGGAGATACCTCAAAGAACTAGATCTGGAAGTCCCACTTGACCCAGCTATTCCTCTGCTGGGTATCTTCCCCAAAGAATTAAAAGAATCATACCACAGTGATATCTGTGCACCCATGTTCACAGCAGCACAATTTGTAATAGCTAAAACTAGGAAGCAGCCTAGTTGCCTTTCAACTGGAGACCAGAGAAAGAAAATATATGTGTGGTTTTTTTTTTAATGGAGTACTACTCAGCCATAAAAAATGAGAAATTAGAGACATTTTATTGCTAAATGGATGCACATTGAGACAATACTCTTAAGTGAAATAAGTAGGACATACATGTGTAAATACTGAATAGTTTCTCTCATGTGAGAAACTGAAAGTGTAAATAAGGACTAAAAGGTATAATAAATAATGTGAAATAGGAATAAAAGGTGCAGATGGGAAGGGGAAGTCGGATGGATAGGGGAAAGGAAAGAAGGGAATGGAATTAATATGAGAAAATGAAAAAATGGAAACAAAGTCTTTGTAAATAGAAAGGGGTGGAGGGGTTGAAGGGAAGGCAGGGCAATGGGGAAAAAATAAGAACCAAGAGAGACTATGTAAAGGTGCAAATTTCCAGTGATGAATGTCATTATATTGTATCCCTAAAATGTATTAATAAAATTAATTAAAACTAAAATAACAAGTAGTGTCTGTAGGTGTATCTATTTAGCTACAAATGTCTCAAGTTTATTTTTTTATGAATGAGCAGTACTCCATTGTATAAAAAATTGCATCTTCTTTATCCATTCATCAGTTAATGTGCATTTGGATTTTTCCAAGTTTTAACTCTTACAAACTCTGCTGCTATGAACATGGATGTGCATATATCATTGTGATATGATGTTTTTAATTCTTTGGGGAAGATACTGAGAAGGGGGATAGCTGGGTCAAATGGAACCTCTAATTTTAGTTTTTTGAGGAATCACCACACTGATGTCCACAGCAGTTACACCAGTCTACTCTCAGCAACAGTGGAGAAGAGTTTCTTTTTCCCCACAGTCCCTCCAGCATGTGATGTTGGTTGATTTCTTGATAATAGCCATTCTTTTAGGAGTGAGATGAAGTTGCATTTTTAAAATTTGTATCTCTCAAATGACCAGTGGTGTTAAACAGTTTTCCATATTTATTTGCTGTTTCTACTTCTTCATCTGAGAAGTGTGTATTCATCTTAGATGCCCACTTTTAGTTTGGGTCTTTAAATTGGGGTTTGTAATTTCTTATAGAATTCAGAATTTAACTTATTAAGTCCTGGGCTTTTCTTTGATGGTAAGATATTAATTACCTCTTCAATTCCATTGACTGTTATCGGGTTATTTAGAATTTTTATGTCTTCTTGATTCAGCTTTGGTAATTAATATGTATCTAGAAATGTGTCCATTTCTTTTGTGTTTTCCATCCTATTTGAATAAATGTTTTCAACATAGGTATTGATGATCTTCTGAGTTTCTTCAGGATCCATTGTGATTTCATTGTTTTCATTCCTGATTGCACTGATTTGAGTCTATCCTTTTTAAATAATAGGTATGTCATCCTGACTTAATACAATCAGCAATAACAGTATCATCAGGCACAGCTTAGAAACTGACAAACTGTGGTAATTGCTTATTTGGTAACTTCAGCCATAAGAGTGAGATCTATAGTTATATAACAACACCCAACAGAGGCCAGGAATTTGCATGCAGTGAATTTTGCCCTGGTGGAGTATCTTTACCCTGAGTGTGTGTGTGAGGGATAGGGGAGAAAACAAAGTGACAAATGAAAAGAAATATAGTAGAAGGAAGGCTAAAGGCAAAGGATGGTCACTCAAGCTCTGGGAAACAGGAGAAGAGGACAAGAAAGAAAAAGTGAAGGAGAAAGCAAAAGAATATTGAAGTGAGCCAGAAAAACTAGCAACCATGTTCATTTACACGAAAATATCAAAACATCAAGAAAGACAGTTGAGGGAAGAGAGAAACAAGATGGGCAAAACAAAATAAACAATAAAAGTCAAAACCAAACAACTCCACAAAGAAAACAGACAGAAAAAGGAAAACAAAGCAAACCATGAAACAAAGAGAGAAAGACGAAAAAAATTCCTCTGTAGCCCACAGTTCTGTGGTAGGGTCCAAGTCAGAGCTCCGGTCTGTGCTGGGAACCCCTCCCAGTCTCCAGGAAGATTAATGCTGGGTTCTAGCTGGCCTTGGCCTCTGGATGTGGGGCTGAGCCAGTCTTCAGCCAGCAACTCTCGACAGCCCACTCACATCTCCTTCCCCTGCCTCTGTGTGGCTCTCCCAGTTGCTGTGGCCCCTCAGGCAGAGACAGGGCAGCCTGCTCCCAGTCCCAGGTACAGGTGGCCCCTCCTGGACCTTGCACAGCCTCCTCCATTCCACAGAGCTGCCCTCCTTGTCCCGCCGCTCCCCTTGGAGGGAGTGCTGACTTCCTGCCCCAAGGCTGCTTGTGCTGCTGGTCACAGCCAGGTCCTTGGTGCAAGTCCTTCTCTCACACAAGTGTTCGAGCAGGAGGGTCATGTTGTTCCACCAGCTATCCTCAACCCCACTGCCGGTCCCTAACCTTGTTGTTGCTAGACGTTCCAGTTAGCTGCTATGGCCAGCAACAGAGAAAAGACTCCTGGCAGCCAATCTGGGAGCGAGCAGCTTCCTGGTCACTTACCCCATGTGTGCTGGCAAGATTTGTGGCCAGGCTGCAGTGTTCTCCGTTTGCAGGAAAGCAAGAGACGCCAGTGGCCTTATACTCCAGATCTACCCTGCGTGGGTTGAGTTTGCCATGCATTTGCAGTCTCTGCTTTTTGGGAACTTTCCAGGAATGGTGGTTTCGCTCCTCCCACAGCCAGTAGACCCATGGACAGCCCTGTGAGGTGGATAATCATTTTATAAAGTCCTGTGCTTACATTTGTTTGATTTACAAGTCTCTTATTTCAGATCGATTTTGGCATCAGGATGTGTGTCCCTCACTTCTTCCTTTTACCTGTGCTTTTAGTTGATTTTCTTCTGAGTAGTTCTAAGGTGGCTCCTCCTCTCCTCAGCCCTGTTGACTCCTTCCCACATTACTCTCTAATGATCATATCTTCATCTTCCAAATCAGCAACTTCTGGTTATAGGACTCATTTTCAAGAGTTAGTTGGTCATATTCCACATAGAAATGACAATATTTAGTCTTCATAGTTCTGTCTTTAGCTTATTTCAGGTATTGTAATTATGTTATCATATATGGAAGAATTTGTTTTTGTAAGTTGAAATCATATTCCTTTGTGTACATAGGCAACATATTATTTATCCACTCACTCATTAATGTTTACTTATTTTTGGTCCATACCTTAGGTTTTGTGAATTCTGCAACAAAGATGATGTGTAAGGGTCTCTTCCTATTGATGTGTGGACATGCTGTTCATCATATCTATGGAGAGGAAACATTTGGAAAAGATAAAAATAAGGCACAATAGCTCAGTTTGATAATTCAGAAGACAGAATTTTCCACCCAAAATTTTTCTTAGTTTATCATATTAATTAGTATTCAGAGAAGGGAACTCTTTCATTGACGTCAAGGACTCTCATTTGGAAAAGCAGACATGTCAGCATGCGGCTGCTTCAGGAAAATGCAAGGTCATCTAGCTTTTAAAGAACTCATCTCACTCTGGGATTGCAGGATCCTCTTCCATGCTGTCTTCACATCCTTGTTTCTTAGGGTATAGATAAGTGGGTTGAGCAGTGGGGTGATACTGCAGTAGAATAAGGACATCAATTTAGCCTGAGAGCTGTTGGCAGGAGGCTGGAGGTACGTGTACATGGCAGGACCAAAGTACATGGTGACCACCAGCAAGTGGGAACTGCAGGTGCTGAGTGCCTTGTGCCTGCCTTCAGCTGAAGGTAGTTTCAGTACAGCCCTGGCAATGAAGATGTAGGAGATGACCACCAGCAGGGGAGCCACCAGTGCAAATGGGATGGATCCTACAGACATCACCAGGTCATTAGCAGAGGTGTCACCACAGGCCAGCTTGATGAGAATGAGAACCTCACAGAAGAAGTGGTCCAGGGTGTGGTGCCCACAGAGGGAGAGCTGGAGGGTGAGTGTGGCTTGGAGCAGAGAACTGGCCAGGCCACTCAACCAGGAGGCAGCTGCCATCTGCACACACACCCAGGGACGCATGATGAGAGTGTACTGGAGGGGCTGGCAGATGGCCACATAGCGATCAATGGCCATCATGGCCAGCAGGATGCATTCAGTGCAGCCTGTCCAGCTGAAAAGATAGACCTGTGTGATGCAGCCCCAGGCAGCAATTGTCTTATCTGGTCCCCAAAGGTTGGCCAGCAGCTGGGGCACAATGGTGCTGGTGAGACCGATGTCCAGCAGAGAGAGGTTGTCCAGGAAGAAGTACATGGGCATCTGGAGTCTGGGGTCCACCAGGGAGAGGAGGAGGATGGAGCTGTTCCCCACCAGGGTGAGGAGGTAGGAGATGAGGACCACTGCAGAGAGGGGCCTCTCCAGCCACGGCAACTCTGAGAAGCCCAGCAGGACAAAAGTGTTGGGAAAGCTCATGTTTCCCCTTTCCATGGCATCTGTCTCTAATACATGCCTGGAAAGAAAGGGACAAGTATTGAGGATAAACGTTACTGTTAGAACTCAATAACATCATGGCAGCATCCTCAAATCTCCAACTGTTTTTGTTGAATAATCCTCATAAGTGTTAGGAAAAGTTCTGGAATATGTGCATAGTTCTTACTCATCCCATTTCTTTCTAGTAAGGATAAAGGAGGAAAAGAACATGGTAATAAATTCTACCTTGAGCTGAGTCCACTGGATCTGAAAGCTGTTCATTTGAAGACATCGCCCTGTCACGTTCTTTCTGTGTCCTACCAAGTCTCTCTTTTTCAACTGCTTTTTAAAAAAATTCTTTCTGTCTTCCAATGCATTCATTAGCTGTAAGGTTCTGTGGTCATGGAGCAAGGGTCATGTGATAGTGTGCATTTAGGACAATGCTTCAGGAGTGTTGTGTACCAAACACTGCCTCCTGGCTCCTCTAATCCAGTAGGGTGAGGCACACTGGGGCTCAGTGTAATAGGCTGGAGGTTCAGAGAGCTGGTGCGGCCAAGTATGCTATGACCTTGTCTGGAGTCCAGAGGGCTTGAAATGGAGTTACCCAGGCAATTATCTACCTCCACTCTCATGGTGAAATTCACCTAACATTCCTTTCTATTGTAACCACTCTTAAACACACAGTGCAGTCACATTGTGTGCCATTGCACATTAGTCCTATGAACACCACTTTACCTGTTACAAGACAAAAATCAGACCTGAGAAATTATACCTCCTTCTTTAACTCTGGCACTCACCCTTCCACCTACCATCTTCCATAGTTTTGGCTTCGGTGAATACTTCAGAGAAGCAAAATAGCATATAACTTGGCTGATTTAATGTATCTCAGCAGTGCCCAATCTTTTTGGTACCAGGGCTTGGTTTCCTTGAGGACAGTTTTTCCAAGTAACATGGGTGGAGTTGTCTGGGACGTATCAAGTATGTTATCTTCATTGCACACTTTATATCTATTGTTTTATTTTAACAAAATGATTATGCAACTCACCAAAATGCAAAATTAGTGCAAGCCCTGATCTTGCTTGCCTGCAAATGGATGATCCCACCTAGGGGTGATGGGAGACAGTGAACCTGAAGCATGTTGGTTAAATATGATCTACTCCAAGTCTTGATTTGGTGGCTGTAATTGCAGAAAATGCTGCTTCACAAAGACAGGATGCTATAAATGGAAGCAGGCATTGCAGTGCTTTTGTAGCAACCTCAGGATATTCTACCTTAATTTTAATTCAGAATGTGTTAAGATTTGAAGTTGTTTCAGAAATCATTTTAAGGCCATTATCATTTGTGTAGTGAAGCAGTTGCTCCTCTTCTAGCATGGATAAAGTTGTCTCACCTAGCTTCCTCACAAGTGGGTACTAGACCCATTTACTGCCCATTTAGGAGTCTTGCGGTTGAGAAGCAGTGCCTGCACTCTTTTGAAAGCTGAGATCGGTGATCATACATCAGCTTGGAGAAGGAAGGACCTGGCTCAATCTCTTCTTCTAAATCTTTGTGACTGTTTGAAACATATAGAAAAATCCATTTACTCATTGTTCCCATAATTCAAGTTTGGCTTTGAATGCAACCATATCTTCTGCTGACTTTGAAACAGTTGGCATTCTTCCCTGAAGTGACAGATTGAGTTTATGGAGCAGATTGAGTATATCACACAAGGAAGCAAGTTTTGGAGCTCCATCATTGTCATTAAATGCACTGCCAGTGGTGACTGTTTTCTCAAAGAAATCTCTAGAGCAGCTTTTAGTAATTCATAACCCCTGGCCAGGGATGTAACTATAGAAATTGCTTCCCTTCTGTGTATAAGAGAAGGCATGTGTGCTCTGTGTCTATGTTCTCAGAGTGCTGTGAGCACAGACATGAGGTAAGAGTACGAACTTTTTTTTACTGGATATTGAACTCAGGACCTTGCACTTGCTAGGCAGGTGAGCCACCACTGAGCTACATCCCCACCCCCAATGTGGTTGTTAATTTCATCACATTGTTTAGTTCAGCTGACACTGTCTGGCTAGCCAGTGTTTCTCTAAGGATGACAAGGGGCACGGACTCACATGCAGAAGTTACTTCCTTGACACAAGTAGTGAACTCAGAAAGCCATCCAATCACAGTGGCCACTCTGTCCATGAATATACCAATACTGAACAGCCTATTCAGTTTTTCTTGTATTTAGTCCCTGAAAGACTTGAATAGTTTTGGAGCTGTGGTATTGGTTGGCAACAAAAGTACACATAACATATCCTCACGCACCTCATCCTGAAAAGCCTTGCTCCTGTGTTATCAGCCTCAGTGGACTAGGGAAACTGGACTGTGTACCAAGGGACTCCCTGTCACTCCTCAGTGTCCTCTGCTATTTCATCGATTTGTCTATGAATCACGCTAACCAAATGAGGAACACATGCCACATTTTAAACTGCAGTCTGACCTAAAATTTCCTGACAAATGTCCTTAGCAGCAAAGGATCAATTCTTTACCAATAGTGCAAGGCTTCTCAACTTTAGCAGTGTGGTCACCCACTAAGAATGCTGCCCTCAGTGCAGACACATTTGATGAAGTGGTGCCTTCTTCCATTGCTCCTTTCTTCAGGTTCACATTCTTTCTTTTGCAGAAATCCAAAGCTTTGTTTTTTAATTCATGGGTTTGGTCTCCAGGGAGCAAAGCAGCTTTGAAGATTTTATAGTTAGTTAGACAGCTGGGCACCACACATTGTACAAAGTAGTTTTGGAAAATGCAAATCATTTGTTTCAGTGAATTCATAATTTAATCAGGCCTCTTGCTACTAACTTTTAAATGCAGCTTATTCTTTGTTGGTAGTCTTAGACTCTCCTGCTGTCTCATCAATGGATCTTTCCCTCTTTACAAAGAACCTTTCTCATGACTTCATTTTCTATTTCTTTTTGCTAGAGTTAGCTTGTGAGTTCACCAAAACTGTGACTGATACAAGGGCACAGATTGGGAAAGAAGTACAGATGAAGCAGTAAATAAGTGGGGGCCACACATAGACTAAAATAAGTGTCAGATTCAACTTAAAGCCTTCCTCAAAATTGCAGCTGTACAACTGAGGGACATCAGCCACTTTAAAGCCTGACACCACATGCAGTTTAACTGTCACTTGCCAGTCATTGGTGGGTTTTGATAAGAGTCTGAAAGCAATTGATTTATCATGGTCCCTGTGCAGTCAAACATCTCTGCTAATGTTCATCTTTATTTGTAGCTACTCCCCAGTGCAAGCTTCACCACCTCAGAGGTGTTATATTCTCACAGGGAGCAGGCCACCCACACTTCTGTAATGCACAGTTCACAGTACTGTTCACTGTCCAAAGAAAACCTAATGCCTTGCTGATTTGACAGGAAGTGGAGTTCAGGTAATCTTTCCAGGGATAGGAGCACTGTAAATACAGATAAATGTTCAATTTTTCATGTGCTACTCACCTCCTTTGGCTCTTAGAAGGCCAAGTACCGGTACTGATCCATAACCTGTGGTGTAGGAACACTGACTTATATAATGTTTGGAAGATTCACCCATGCTACAGTTGTCAGAATTTCCCATGTTTTAAAGGTACAGTAAGTTTGCACTGTATCCAATTGCTAGATTTTGATTAAACATTCATCTGTCTATGCAGCTTTTAATGCTTCCATATGTTGGCTATTGTGAATAATGTTTTTTAAAAATGTATATCCTTTTATTGTTACATTTTAGGTATATAATATAATGACATTCATCATTGGAAATTTGCACCTTTACATACTCTCTTGGTTCTTATTTTTTCCCTCTTCCCCTACTCTTCCTTCAACCCCTCCATCCCTCCCTATTTACAACGATTTTGTTTCCTTTTTTTCATTTTCTTATGTTAATTCCATTCCCTTCTTTCCTTTCCCCTACCCTTCTCACTTCCCCTTCCCCTTTGCCCGATTTCTTCCTATTTCACATTATCTATTATACCTTTTAGTCTTTATTTGTATTTTCACTTTCTCACACTAGAGAAACTATTTGCTATTTAAATATATGTGCCCTATTTATTTCACTTAAGAATATCACCTCAATGTGCATCCATTTAGCAATAAATGTCTCTAATTTCTCATTTTTGATGGCTGAGTAGTACTCTATTTTATTAAATAACCACATTTCCTGTATCCTCTCGCCAGTTGATAGGCATTTGTGCGGTTTCCAAGTTTTAGCTACTACAAACTGTGCTGCTATGAACATGGGTGGACATATATCACTGTGGTATGATTATTTTAATTCTTTGGAGAAGATACCCAGCAGGGGAAGAGCTGGGTCAAGTGTGACCTCTAGCCCTAGTTCCTTGAGGTATCTCCATACTGATTTCCACAGCGGTTACACCAGTCTACACTCCCACCAGCAGTGGATCAGGGTTCCTCTTTCCCCACAACCCCATCAGCATTTGTTATTGGTTGATTTCTTAATAGCAGCCATACTTTCTGGGGTGAGGTGTAATCTCAGCGTTGTTTTCATTTGCATCTCTGGAATGACCAATGATGTTGAACATTTGTTCATATGTTTATTTGCCATGTCTACTTCTTTGTGTGAGAAATGTTTGTTCATTTCAGTTGCCCATTTTTGGATTGGGTCTTTAAATTTGGGAGGTATGATTTTTTTAAGTTCTTTATAGATTCAAAATAGTAGACCTTTGTCTGAGGGACCGCTAGTGAAAATTTTTTCCCACAATGTGGATTGTCTCTTCATACTGCTTGTGGTTTCACTTGCTGTACAGAAGCTTTTTAGTAAGAAGAGATCCCACTTGTTGATTGTTTGTGCTAGTTCATGGCAATTGAGGTTTGGTTCATAAAATCTTTTCCTACACCAATGTCTTCAAGAGTTTGACCTAACCTCTGTTCCAGTCGCTTCAGTGTTTCTGTTTTAATATTTAGATCTTTAATCCATTTCAATTTTAGTTGGGTGCATGGTGAGAGATATTGAGGTCCCCCACTACTATTGTATTAGGGCTTATATTATTTTTCATGTCTGTTAGTATTTGTTTTATATACTTCGGCACATTAGTGTTTGGTGCATAGATTTTTATGATTGTCATCTCTTCCTCTTTGGATTGTTTCCTTCACAAGGATGTAGTGTCCTTCTTTGCCTCTCTTAATCAGTGTTGGTTTGAAACCCACTTGATCTGCAAAGAGGATAGCTACTCCTGCTTTTTTTCAGGTTACTGTTGCAAGGAGTATTGTTTTCCACCCTTTAACTTTCAGTCTATTAGTTTCTTTTTGAATTAAGTATGTTTCTTGTATGCAGCACATTGTTGGATCTTGCTTCTTGACCCATTCTGCCAGACTATTTCTTTTGATTGGTGAGTTGAGACCATTAACATTGATGGTTATAACTGATATATATTGAGTTATCATTGTCATGACTTTCTTTTCGTTGGATTCTCCCCCGTTGGTTTTAATTTCTTTTTGTTTCTGGTGGATTCATTCTGCTTGGCTTCCTGGGGTTGTGATCCTCATTGTCTTTTCCTAGGATTTTGTCTAAAATATTTTAGAGTGCTGGTTTGGTATTCATAAAGTTCCTAAGGTGCTCTTTGTCATGAGAGTATCTTATTTCAGCATCAATTTTGAAAGATAGTTTTGCAGGTTACATCAATCTGGGTTGGAGGTTGTTTTCCTTTAGGGCTTGAAATATGTCACTCCAAGCTCTTCTTGCCTTGAGGGTTTGTGTTAAGAAGTCTGCTGTGATTCTGATGGACTTTCCTTTGTATGTGATTTGTTTCTTTTCTCTCACTGCTTGTAGAACTTTATTCTTCTGTTTTTTTCTGGAATCTTAACAATTATATGCCTATATGTAAATTTTTTTTGATTAAAGCTAGTTGGAGTCCTAAATCCCTCACTTTTCTCTATGTCAATTTCTTTTCCCCTGGTTGGGAAGTTTTCTGCCATCACTTCTGTGAACAGTTTTTTATGTCATCTGCACTCTCTCCTGTTTCTTCATTGATTCCAATCAGTCTTATGTTCTTCTTTCCATCATCTTGCACCTGCTGTATTGATTTCTCATGGTCCCTTATAATTTTAAAGAAATTTCCTGGTCACTAATTGCAATCTTATCTTCTATATCTGAAATTCTGTCTTCACATTGGCTCATTCTGCTGCATAGACTTTCAATGGAGTTTTTCAACTCCTGGAAATCTGTTTGCATCTGTTTCATGGATTCCATTTGTTTCCTATGTTGGGATTCCATCATGTTTCTTAGCTCCTCTATTTTTTTTTAATCTGTGTCCTCTCTAGATTTATTAATCATGTCTTGCACTATGGGCACAATCTCTGTTAAGTGAGAAATTATTTCTGATTTCATTTTTTCCAGATCTTCTTTCTTTGCTAGTTCAGGGAGTCCAGGTGGTTGAGTATCAGAGCGTTCCATCTCATTTCCCTTGGGGTTGCTGTAGGGGATCTGGAAGTCTGCTTCTGAGGCTTGTTTACCTGTCTTCTCATTTCAACCAGGGTGGGATTGCTTCTGGTGCCCACATGGCTCACCTCCTCTGTGCTGGGAGCTGTGACATACTAACCTGGAAGCCTCCTGTGAACCAGGAGCCATGGCATGTTGACCCAGAAGCCTCCTCTGCTCTGGGAGCCATCACACTCTGACTCAGAAGCCTCTTTTGCACTGGGAACCACGGCACACTAACCTAGAAGCCTCTTCCTCACCCAGGAGCCATGGCACATTGACCCAGAAGCCTCCTCTGTGCTGGGAGCTGTCTGTGAATAATGTTTATATGGGTGTACAACTACAGGACTCTCCTCTCAATTCTTTCTCTTTTCTTCAGACTTGGATGTTTCCATTTTCCTGTCCTCAACTTTTCTGATTCTTTCCACTGTGTGCTCTGGTTTTCAATTTTTTGGAACAATATTATTTTTCTTTATGTATGAAATTAAAATTAAATATGTGTAGTGCCTGTCGTCCCAGCATTGAGTAGACTAAGGCATGATTTTGAGGCTAGTCTGGGCTACATAGTGAGTTAAAGACCAGCCTAGCCTACATAACAAGATCCTATCTCAAAATTGAAACAAAAACAAACAAAACAAAGAAAAAAATAGACAATGAAACAATTATTGCAAAATCCAATCTATCTTATTTAGGTACATGAAATTTGGAAGATCATTTTGGCTCCACATTTTTAAAGACCTAAAAATGAGCACTGTAAATTGTGACATGTGTTTAATTCTTTATACTCATAGGTATTACACCACAACTTTTATGTTAACTTGCAAATATTTACAGTCATAAGAAATTATTGATAATTTGAAAAACTAACAATATAGATGATGGTAAATATTGTACAAAATTTTGAAAGTTAAAAACAGAATCTGGGACTAAATATGGATTTTTGTAATACACTTCAGATAACCCTAAGAAGATGATTAAACACAGAGTTTGTAAGTATTCTGTGAAGGTGTGGGCACTAGTACAGAGATCCTCAGAGTCTACCATGAAGACAAAGGCCAGGTATACTCTTGGGACTTTAACCTGCTACTCATTAAAAGCATGGCTTGTGTTTTGTCCTGAGGCAGTTGAAACTTAAAAAACTGATTTTAGTAAAAAACAGTAATTCTTCACTTGGGCCTATAGAGGCTTGATTGATAACTAAGAGAAGAACAAAGCTTGACATTCACTTTGTGTCTGTCTTCTTTATTCCCTTAAAACTTTGGGTCAGATCTCTTCTTACCACCCCAATGAGCATGTTGGTCATGAAGGGAGTGTCTGTCTAAGAACTGGGAAGAAAATGGTAGTTAGCCCTAAAGTTACATAACCCATCTCATCTTTCCAACCCAGGACCCCAAGATAAGAGATATATTGGGACACTCAACTCCCAAGGCATGCCCTGAAGTTTTCTGTCATTGTTTTAAGCCTCACTGTGGGTTCCAGAAAGGCCCCCCAAAGCTGAGACTGTGCTGAGGGGAAAAATTATTGCACAGAGGCCATATTGCCCTCAACATAAGGACTTCTCTGTCCCCTGGAGCCACATTGCAAGACAAAACCTGAGAAAATGTTCCACCTGACCATCTCAGCCCATGTATACAAACTAGGCTCCCTTCTCTGTTTGTGGGCCAGGCTGATCCTCTCCCTCAGTGCTCTACTGTGTTCAGCAACTCAAGGGCTAAGAGTGGTTACTCTAGATGGAAACACTGTGCCCAAACCCTACACTAGACAGTGACCCACATACTAGTGCCCACACTCAACATCCAATCCTCACTCTCCAAATCATCCTGTCTTTCTTCCTTTCCCATTTCTCTTCCTTTTTAGCTCTGCCTGATAACTCAGCTCATGTCTCTTACTGAGACTCACTGAAATGCTTTTCTGAAAGAGACCTTTTCTCCAAGCCCCTGCCTGGGCTGAGCTGAGGTCCCCATCTCCTATTGGGGTGGGGCCTCCTTGGACTCTGTCCAGTGAAAGAGCCAAATTCATGTTAATTCTAAACAAGGAAGAAAGACAGGATGGTTTACAGAGCAAGGATTGGATGTTGAGTGTGGGCACTAAGTATGTGGGTCATTGTCTGGTGTAGGGTTTTGGGCACAGAGTTTCCATCTAGAGGAACTACTCTTAGTTCATGTTCTGCCAGTCTGACACAGCCAGTCTGGAGGTTTAGGGCAGAGGATGTCATCACCTTGATTCTCAGCTTTCCTCACTAAAATATTCACCTCTCAGCACAGTCTCTTCAAATTTGGAGAATATACAGTGGACAACATGTATTGGAATAGAAGACCAGGGAAAACTGATGATTTCTTCATTTTTAAAAGGTTTGTATTTGAGAATAAGAAACAAAAATCAAATAAAAATAAGCATACTAACAACAGCACACAAGATTTAGTGTCAGAAGAGGGGAGATTTGTCATATGATTGAAATACTTTTATATTGTCAAAGAATAAGAAGCCTCTGCCTGTATCAGATGTCAGCAAAGCCCGAACTTCTTCATCTCTAGACCATGAATTGTCACAACTCACCCAGTTTTTGCTTCATCCATGAGGGCTACAGAATGGCACATGAGTGTACTCAGCACAGAGGAAGCAGGAGCAGGGACACCCGGGCAACGCTGAAGAGAGAGCAGAGGCCCAGGGCCAGGCCCTTCCCCGCTGCCTCCTGAAGGAGGAGCAAAGCTGCCCAGAGATGGAGCTGACACTGCAAGTAGATTCTGTTCCACTGCCATTGCCCCTTACTGGAGAGGGACACTTGGCTAGAAAATTAAACCTGTGAAAAAATTCTGAAGGTTTTCTTTGATCACACAGGTAAGACCAATAGATGAGTGGGGAAGTGAGAAAATCTGAGGAATTTGCTTCATTACTGGAAGTGCAGTAGAGACCATACACTTAAAGAAACATGCACTCTGTATCTGGAAGCTGCACTGGGTTTTTGTTTATTTGTTCAGGTGACTTTCAATGTTGCTGTGCTGGAGTGTTTAGGGGGACAGAGTCAGGGGCCAGGATCCTCCAGGGAGGGCGGCCTTGAGGTCTGGATGCTATTGTCAGTATGACTGCCACACAGAGGTAGAACCTTTCTTGAAATGTGCTCACCTTAGGAAGGGAGGGATATGTAACATGAAATGTTTTCACCAGGCAAAGTACATATGAAACCATGAAAGGGTCAATTTTGTATAAAGATATATTTTTTTCAAATTTGTTGTAACTTTACATATAAAATTGTATCTATTTAATATGTTCAGAAAAATATTTTGGAGCATATTTATACTGCAGAATGGTAAGTGTAATAAAATTGTCTATTATCTCACATAGTTGTTTTTTGAGTGGGAACATTTAACATCTACTTTCTTAAACTGTCCAGTGTTACAATATGTCACCACCAGCCACAGTGCCTACAGATCAAAGATCTTCTCCACTCCTCTTCCTGGGTGGCTGTGACTCTGCCTGGGGCCACTGTCAGCCCAACCCTGAGGAAGCCACTGCCTGAGCCTCTGGCAACCCCCACCCTGCACTCTGGTTCTAGGAGATTAACTATTCACCTCCCATGAGTGACAGCACAGAGTGTGTATCTTTCTCAACTCCCTTCTGTTGGAGGGGCTGTTAGCAGCAAGGCAAAGATACAAAATGTCAGCAAGAATGTGGAGAGAAGAGAATGCTGTCGGTGGGAAGGTAAGGATGACCTTATGGAAACGGGATGAGAACTGCCCAAAAGATCAGACTTGGAATTATCATATGGCCCAGCATCCCTCTCCTGGGGACTTATTCACAGGAGTGGAACCAGGGCTCAGTAGAGGCAACTCCACTCCCATGGTCAGTGAAGCATTGTGCACAACAGCCAAAGTGAGGACCAACTGGTTCCCAGCCTTGGAAGAGTTGAAAGAAAATGTGGTGAATGAAACACTTAATGCCACCTGCCTTAAAGAAGAAGTAAATCGGGCACTAATGCAGCACAGCTGAACCTGAAGCTCATGCTGCTCAGTGAAATAAGTGAAGCACACGAAAGCGGAAGTTTTTTCAAGGGGTTTTCAGTGCTCAACATCACCATGACAACTGATCTGGTTCTACCTGGCTTCTCAGCATTTGAGAATTAAACAAAAGGCATCTTCTGGAAGCTCATGACCCAGTTAAAGGGTCAACAGTGTCCTCATGGCCATAATGTCAGACTTGTCTGTCACTGGGATGCTCCTGTTTCTGGAGGCACCGACATCACCCTGACCTCAGTGTCCCCTGGTCAGTGACCTTCAGGGACCACAGTCCTCATTTTCACACTCATTATTTAAAGTCCATAGGGACACAACAAATGCCCCATTGTTAGGTGTGATAGACACCAGACACCGGGCACAAGGGGCAAAGGGGGTCTACAATAGCATGCTGTGCCAGTTACAGTTAAAAGAAGAAGCAGAACTCAGGGTGTGACACATTTCTAATCACTTATGAGGTTTCAGATGTGAGCCACAGCACCTCTGTGTGGAGAACCAGGCACACAGTGTCCTGCTGCATAGCTCATGGCACAGTGATATCAGAAAGGTGACATTCTTTAACACCTCACTGCCTTGGGCTCAGCCTGACTGAGAGTTATCTTTTGTAATTTTTCTTTCCTCTCTTGCATGACCAAGGCTCCTCAGGGACCACTGATCTAAAAAGGGCAGGTAGACATTTAGCAGTTCCAGAGTGAGCTCTAAGAGAACTGATCAGTCAGCCTCATTGTCACTCTAGTTCCAGAAGCACAGCAGAAACTCTTCTGTGCATTAAAAACACCTCCATTTTGTCCATGTAATAGGGAAGGGTGGAGGGGGTGAAGGGCACACGGGTAATTGGGAAAAAAATAAGAACCAAGATACATCATGTACAGGTACAAACACCCAATGATAAATGTAAGTGAATTGTATACCTAAAATGTACCAATAAAAGAACTTAGAAAAAAAAAACTCAAACCAAAAAAACACACCCAGACACCCACTTGGGGCAGAGGCCTGTGAATCACCATCCACCTTCTGGACTGAAGGTGCAAGTCCTGCTGTATTCACTCTGCGTTAAATTGTGACTCTACATCTACACAGCCGCCTACATGTCCGACTGCACTCATTCATCAAGGGAACCTAATACTGGGGAGCAGGGTGGGCTCCTCTGGGCATCAAGGCCTGGGTTCTTGCTGACCCCTGTCACACCCAGGCCCTCTCTGACCACCACTCTGCATCATCTCATGCATCTTCACCCAACCTCTTCCTCTCCACCCCTTGCTCCCACCTCCTGTGAAGACCCCCTCATCCTCTGCACTGCTGGCTTCTTCCTCTGCTTCCTACGCTGATGTGCTGGAGGCTGCATCTCCTGTGACCCCTGCACCAGTGTCAGATTCTCTGTGAGTCCGCCCAGCACCTACCCGTCTCTGTCTCTGGGTGTTACTGTGAGTTCTGGCTGCACTGTAATCTCTCGCTCACCCCCTTCTGCCTGTGAGCACGTTGGGAGTCTTCCCTGAGTTGTTGAAGTTTCCCGCCTTTCCAGTGCCTTCTTACGGCCTGCAGCAGTTATTTAAGAAATACATAAATTCCTGTCTACCTGAATTGGCAGGTGACATTTTCTCATTTGTCATGCTATCTCTATCAGTTTTTTCACATCAAACTTTACCTAACACTTTGAACTTGGTGAAAAAATTTCAATTTTCTCAATCACCATCATTTAAGACACTAGACAACCAATTTTGTATCCTTTTTTGCTATGCTGTACCTAACATCCAGTGCAATGCTTCATGTGTGCTAGTGAAGCAGTACTTTCAGGGCTGGTCATTATTTTCTCTGTCACCTCAGGGAGTCATTTGCTTTTGGTTTTTCTTTTACCACTGACTTTGCAACATGTGTACAGGTTTTTAGTCTTCATATTCTTGTGGATCTGAAATTTTGTATGTTGATAGAGGGTTGGGGGTGATAATTGGGTTTGAAAGAGTTTCTCCTTAGTGATTTCATTTTGGTCCCTATGATCTTACTGCATGAGACCAAGAGGAGCACACACTCACCTGGTAAGGGAGAGAGGCTCTGTGATGATCTTGCATGGAATTCACTGGAGGAGAAAGAATGGAGCCTCCTACTCAAGAACAACCAGCTGCACTCACTCAGCTTGAGGTGAAGAAGGCAGAGATGCACAAGTTGGAAGCCAGTGGAGGAAAGTTGGGCCAGGTCTACTGAGGCAGGTTCTCTTCAGAGCCTGGGGTTTCACAGAGAGCGAGGTGGGAGTGATCAGAATCCAGGCAGGAGACAGAGTGTGATGAGCAGGGGGCTCCTGAGGGCACCTGGCTCGGCTTCTCTGAGACCTGAGCCAGTGCAAGGAGACCATTAACTCAGGAACTTATGTGTAGAAATAGATGCTCTACAGGGAATTCCCTTCCTAATTTATTTTCCTGTAGAATTATCTGGCTCTAGGAAATATGTGTGAGTGAGGTGTAGACAAGACCCTGACAAAATAAACTTACCATAACAAAGCTCAAAATTATCTGTGGCTACACTGTGCTGTCCTCGTGGCTCCATATTAAAGACTGTACAGGGGCAGACTGATGCCACCACAGGGGAATATTTGCTTAAAAATTTCAGTTACTTATAGGTGAAAGAACATGTTTTAAGGAGAAATATGTCATTTCTGTAGAAAACTGAGGTTTTTTTAAAGATAATCAGAGATTTAATTTCTTGTTGTAGCCCACTTTATGTTGGTGTGGTGGAACACTTTATGCCATGTTCCCCTTTTCTTCAAGCGTGCTTTGTTTCCTATGGAAAATTTCCCCCACAGGGGGTGTCAGTCTCACCAGATACATCCAGGGTTCCTGTTTCTCAAACAAGAAAATGAGTAGGACATAAGAAAATAGAAAGAATGGCAGAGCTATATTAAGGAAAAGTTCACTCCAGGTTGGTAATGACTGGTGAGAAAAGTGGAGAGCAGGTTTGGCTCAAAGTGGCCTCGTCTGCTCTTATGTTTTGTGGCATTTATTGGGATCTTTCCTTGGTTCTTGGGTGGGAAAAGGTGCTCTGTCAAATTGATTTAAAGCCTTCACCCACATATTGAGAGGGGGCATTTTTGACTTTATATGGCCAGGGGGAAAGCCGTGTGGCTTCCAAAGCCCATGGTGTGTATGAGTGTATGTGTGTGATATGTAAGGCTAATGAAGTTGTGATGATCCTGGGTTACCCTTGATTACTCTGAAGCAGAGATTTGCTACCTGAGGTCAAGACAGAGGTGAAGAAGTGTGTTGGTGGGCGGGAATACTTCCCAAGCTCACGTGGAAGCTAAGGAGGTGCAGTGAGAGGATTAGTCAAGCATCTCCCAGAAGCAGAAGGCATCCTGGTGCTGGGAGTTTAAGACGTGGATGTCTCCCACAATATGTTCTCTTTCCTCAAACTCATTGCTTTGACCCACTCTTCCACTGTTGCTATTTACTGTCCTCTGAGAATTTTGAAGAACATAAAACTGCCATGCTTGGCCTGGAATTCCTTGCTGACCTCAGTGACTTCGAACATCCCAGGGCTGGCAGCGAGCTTGTGCAAGCCCAGCATGGAGAATCCTCACAAGGTTTCTGCAGCATAGGCTCAGCCCATGTCTACACTATTTCACCCACCTTCTTCTGTGCCCACCTAATTTCATGGAAGACAATGCAGGTGTGACCCATGGAAGAGGTCCTTCTGCCTCTGTGGTCTCAGGTCCCCTTTGCCTGTCCAGCATCCTGTGGACCAGGTAGAGCTGGTTGAGTGTGGAGATGCAGAGACTTCACTTGTACATGGAGAGGGTCTGGGTCCACAGGGAGCATCAGCTGCGACAGCTGTGGGGAAGGAAGAGTGGGGCAAGAGCAGAAGCCACAGGGAGGTTGGCTGAGGCCAGGGAAGGAGCAAGGGAGCACTACCTCTGAAGGCCATCCTCTCTGCTGGAGTCAGAATGCTTGCAACAACAAAATAATTTAATGACTTGCATTGTTGGCAACAGTCTGCAGGACTTGCTAATCATCTCTGACTGTGGACTTCCTTAGGTTTAGTATTAACTTTCTATAGGATCACAACTCCTCTTTATCCTTAAACTGTGAATGTCCCTTGAAAGTCATATTATTGTGTTTCATTGGGTGAATATAGGCTTTCTTGCAGAACTATCACAAATGTGGTAGAATCTTCTGCACAGCAAATGGAGGAGTCAACAGAATGAAGACAACCTATAAAATGAGAGAAAATATTAGTGCAGTGTTTATCTGGGTAGGATGCAATACTCAGAATACTCAAGGAACTCAAAATATTGATAGCAATTATAAATAACATTTTAAAAAATCAAATAATTTTATTGAAAATGGGCAAGTGGTATGAATAGGAATTTTGCAAAATGAAACTGACAAATGGCCAAAATGGATAAGAAAATAACTCAAAATCACTACTTATTTTTAAGCACTCCCCAAATTTTTACAGATAAAATTAAATTAATATGGAATTTACTTAAAATATACAAGAAAATATTTTCATATATCTACGTATTTTGAAATGATTGTTTCATGACTGTTATTAACATATCATCTCACACAGTCAATTTTTGTAGTGAAAAAATTAAACATTTTTCCTATGAAATTTCATGTAGGCCATGCCAAAGTCCCAAGTCATGTGGAACACACCAAATCAGCCCACTGCAGACAGGCAGGTCTGCACACTCCTACAGAGGTTGCAAGTCACACAGAACATGCAGAATCAGCCCACATCCTGGCAACAACACACTGAACGCCCAACCCCTGCTCCTCTGTACAGACACCTAGTTCCACGCTACAAAGATGAAGAGGACACCGGAACACCAGACCATGGTACTGAGTCCCACTGTTCCCGGCCCAGAGGTAGGGGCTTCTAAGCTGCTGTCCCACTGCTCCTGGTCCAGAGGAAGGGGCCGGGAACCATCCCTCCCACTGCTCCCAACCCAAAGGAAAGGGCTTTTGGGCCACCTTCTGTCCCTCTGCTCCTGGCCCAGAGGAAGGTGCTTCTGGGCCACCATACCTCCCACTGCTCCCGCTACTCCAGGCCCCTGTCCCACCTCTCCCAGCTCAGAGGAGGTGATCAGCTCAGGCACCAACAGCGCCCCCCTAGTCGTAATGAGAAATGATGTAAATAAGACTCAAAACCAGACTTCCAGATCACCTACAGCAATCCCAAAGGGAAATGAGATGGAACACTCTGATACTCAACCACCTGGACCCACTGAAATGGCAACAAAAGGGGATCTGGAAAAATGGAAATCAGAAATAATTTCTCACATAACAGGAGAAATTGTGCTCCTAGTGCAAGACATGATTAATGCATCTCATGAGGACCTGAGGAACATGGTGGAATCCCAACGTAGGAAACAAATGGAATCCATAAAACAGATGCAAATAGATTTCCAGGACCTGAAAAACTCCATTGAAAGTCTACACAGCAGAATGAGCCAAAGTGAGGACAGAATTTCAGATATAGAAGATAAGATTGCAATTAGTGACCAGGAAAAGAAAAATTGCTTCAAAATTATAAGGGAACATGAGAAATCAATCCAGCAGCTGCTACATGATGCAAAGAAGAATAACATAAGACTGATTGGAGTCAATGAAGAAACAGGAGAGAGTGCAGATGACATAAAAAACTCTCTTCACAGAAATAATGGCAGAAAACTTCCCAAGCAGGGGAAAAGAGCTTGACATACAGATAAGTGAGGCATATAGGAATCCAAATAGCCTTGATCAAAAAAAATCTACACATAGGCATAAAATTGTTAAGATTCCAGAAACCCAACAGTTGAACAAAGTTCTTCAAGCAGTCAGAGAAAAGAAACAAATCACATACAAAGGAAAGCCCATTAGAATCACAGCAGACTTCTCAACACAAACCATCAAGGCAAGAAGAGCTTGGAGCAACATATTCCAAGCCCTAAAAGAAAACAGCTTCCAACTCAGATTGATGTACCCTGCAAAACTATCTTTCCACACTGATGGAGAAATAAGATACTTTCATGACAAAGGGCACCTTAGGAACTTCGAGAATACCAAACCAGCACTCCAAAGAATTTTACACAAAATCCTAGGAAAAGACAATGAGGATCACAACCCCAGGAAGCAAAGCAGAATGAACCCATCTGACACAACAAGAAATTAAATATAAAGGAGGAGAACCCAACAAAAAGAAAAAGTCATGGCAATGACAAGTCAATACGTTTCAGTTATAAGCATCAATGTTAATGGTCTCAATTCACCAATCAAAAGAAATAGACTGGCAGAATGGGTCAAGAAGCAAAATTCAACAATATGCTGTATACAAGAAACACACTTAATTCAAAAGGAAACTCATAGACTGAAAGTTAAAGGGTGGAAAACAATACGCCATGTGATGGGAACCTGAAAAAAAGCAGGAGTAACTATCCTCTTTGCAGATCAAGTAGATTTCAAACCAACACTGATTAGAGAGATGAAGAAGGACACTACATCCTTGTAAAGGGAAGAATCCAAGAGGAAGAGATGACAATCATAAATATCTATGCACCAAACACTAGTGCACCCAACTATATAAAACAAATACTAACAGACATGAAAAGTCATATATGCACTAATATAATTGTAGTGAGGGACCTCAACACCTCATTGTCACAAATAGGTAGATGAACTAGACAAAAAATGAGTAATGAAATACTAGAACTCAGTCGAACTCTTGAACAAATGAACTTAACAGATCTTTACAGAGTCTTCCACCCCACGAAATCAGAATACACATTCTTCTCAGATGCACATGGGTCATTCTCCTAAATACACCACATACTCACACATAGAACATGTTCAAATAAGTGCAAAACAATTGAAGTTAACCCCTGTATATTATCAGACCATAGTGGGATGAAATTGGAGATTCATAGCAAAGGAAACTCAAAAATTTCATAAACACGTGGAAATTGAACAACACACTTCTGAATAACCAATGGGTCACAGAGGAAATTAAAGAAGAAATCAGACAGCTCCTTCAATTAAAGGACAGTGACAATACAACATATTGAAATCTATGGGACACAATGAAAGCAGTCTTACAAGGGAAATTCATAGCATGAATAAGCATATTAGGAAAACAGAACGAGCCCAATTAAACAAACTGATGCTGCACCTCAACCTTCTAGGAAAAGAAGAACAGGACAACCCTAGAGCTCATACAAGGGAGGAAATTATAAAGATCAGAGGAGAAATCAATGCAATGGAGACTAAGAGAATGATACAAAAAATCAATGAAGCCAAGAGTTGGTTCTTCGAAAGAATCAACAAAATTGACAAATGCTTAGCCAACCTTATCAGAAAAAGGAAAGAAAAGGCCCAAATCCATGCAATTAGGAATGAAAAGGGTGAAATTACAACAGACCCAGCAGAAATACAGAGGATCATCAATACCTGCTTCAAGAACCTATACGCCAATAAGATGGACAACACAGAAGAAATGGACAGATTCCTAGATACATAGGAATTAGCAAAGCTGAACGAGGAAGACCTAAAAATTCTGAACAACCCAATATCAACCAATAAAATTGAAAATGGAATTAAAAACTTATCAACTAAGAAAAGCCCTGGCCATGATGGCTTCACTGCTGAATTCTACAAGACATTTAGAGAGGAACTGCTGCCACTACTGTTTAAACTCTTCAATGAAATTGAAAGGGAAGCAATACTCCCAAATTCATTCCTGGAAGCAAGCATCACCTTGATCCCCAAAGCAGAGAAAGACACAACCGAAAAAGACAACTATAGGCCAATCTCACTAATGAACATAGATGCAAAAATCCTTAATAAGATACTGGCAAACAGAATGCAGAAGATCATCAAGAAGATCATACACCCTGATCAAGTGGGAGTCATCCCAGGGATGCAGGGATGGTTCAATATATGAAAATCAATCAATGTAATACACTATATCAATAGAGCCAAGGAAAAAAACCATATGATTATCTCCATAGATGCAGAAAAAGCATTTGACAAAATCCAACATGCATTTATGATAAAAACCCTACAAAAAATTGGAATAGATGGTCTCTACCTCAAACTGAGAGAAGCCATCTATGAAAAACCAATAGCCAATATCATACTAAATAGTCAAAAACTGAAATCCTTCACACTAAAATCAGGAACAAGACAAGGATTTCCACTATCACCACTCTTGTTCAATATAGTTCTGGAAACATTAGCCACAGCAATTAGACAAGAGAAAGAAATAAAAGCAATAAAGATAGGAAATGAAGAAGTCAAACTGTCATTATTTGCAGATGACATGATACTCTATATAGAAGACCCCAAGAACTCCACCAAAAGTCTTCTAGACTTAAAAACCAAATTCAGTCAAGTAGCTGGTTACAAGGTCAACACACAAAAATCAATAGCTTTCCTCTACACGAATGACAGACTCACTGAGAGAGAAATAGGGCAAATAATTCCTTTCATAATAGCATCCAAAAACTGAAATAGCTAGGAATCAACCTAACGAAAGAAATCAAAGACCTCTTCTCTGAAAACTATGGCACTCTGAAAAGAGAGATTGAAGATGATATGAGAAAATGGACAGACATCCCCTGCTCCTGGGTGGGAAGAATTAATATAGTGAAAGGGGCCATACTTCCAAAACTGCTCTATAGATTTAATGCAATTCCAATTGAGATCCCAGCAGCAGACTTCATGGACCTTGAGAAAACAAGACAAAAATTCATTTGGAACAAGAAGAGACCCAGAATAGCAAAAGCAATTCTAGGTAACAGAGACATGGCAGGGAGTATCACAATCCCCAACCTGCAACTCTACTACAAAGCTACTGTGATAAAAACAGCATGGTACTGGCAAAGAAACAGACTTGAGGACCAGTGGAACAGATTAGAAGATGCAGAAACATCTCCAGACACACTCAGCCATCTCATCTTCAATAAAGGAGCCAAACACTCTCACTGGAGGAAAGTTAGCCTCTTTAATAAATGGTGCTAGAAAAATTGGGCTTCAACTTGCCAAAGATTAAAACTAGACCTATATCTCTCACCATGCACTAAACTAAAAGCAAAATGGATTAAAGATCTAAATATTAAAATAGACACTTTGAACCAGTTGGAACAGAGGTTAGGTAGAACCCTTGAAGACATCAGTGTAGGAAAAGATTTTATGAACAAAACCTCAGTTGCCCATGAACTAGCACAAACAATCAACAAGTGGGATCTCTTCTCATTAAAAGGCTTCTGCACAGCAAGAGAAACCACCAGCAGTGTGAAGAGACAACCCACAATGTCGGAAAAAATCTTCACCTGCTCTTCCTCAGACAAAGGTCTACTATCTCAAATCTATAAAGAACTTAAAAAGATCAGACCTCCCAAATTTAAAGACCCAATCTGAAAATGGGCATCTGAAATGAACAGACATTTCTCAGACAAAGTAGAAATAGCAAATAAATACATGAAAAAAATGTTCAACATCACTGGTCATTTGAGAGATGCAAATGAAAACAATGCTGAGATTCCACTTCACTCCAGAAATAATGGCTGCTATCATGAAATCAACCAATAACAAATGCTGGCGGGGCTGTGTGGAAAGAGGAACTGCTGGTGGGAATGTAGACTGGTGCAAGCACTGTGGAAATCAGTATGGAGATACCTCAAAAACTAGGACTGGAAGTCCCATTTGACCCCACTATTCCACAGTTGAGGATCTTCCCCAAAGAATTAAAAAAATCATACCACAGTGATATATGTGCACCCATGTTCATAGCAGCACAGTTTGTGATAGTTAAAACTTGGAAACAGCCCAAATGCCCATCAACTGGAGACTGGATAAAGAAAATGTGGGGGTTTTTTTATAAAATGGAGTACTACTCAGCCATCAAAAATGAGAAATTAGAGACATTTATAGCTAAGTGGATGCACATTGAGGAGATACTCTTAAGTGAAATAAATAGGGCACGCATGTATAAATACTGAATAGTTTCTCTGCTGTGAGAAACTGAAAGTGTAAATAAGGACTAAAATGTATAATAGGTTATGTGAAATAGGAAGAAAAGGGGCAAAGGGGAAGGAAGTGGGAGGACTAGGGAAAAGGATAGAAGGGAATGGGATTAATAAGAGAAAATGGAAACATAGGAACAAAATTTTTGTAAATAGGGAGGAATGGAGGGGTTGAAGGGAAGGCTGGGCCAGGGTGAAAAATAAGAACCAAGAGAGACTATGTAAAGGTGCAAATTTCCAATGATGAATGTCATTATATTGTATACCTAAAATGTTCCAATGATTAGAATCAATAATCAGTAATGCAAAATAGGAAGAAAGGGTCCAAAGGGGTAGGGGTAGTGGGAGGGGCAGGGGAAAGGAAAGAAGGGAAAGGAAAAATGCTGAGAAATGGAAAAAATGGAAATAAAGTCTTTGTAAATAGGGAAGGGTGGAGGGTGTGAAGGGAGGGCTAGGAATGGGGAAAAAATAAGAACCATGATGCATTATGTAAAGGTACAATTCCCAGTGAGAAATGTAATTGTGTTGTATACCTACAATGTACCAATAAAAGAATTTAATAAAGTGCAAAACAAAGAAATTTCATGTATATGACAGGGTATATTAATTGTAATAATTGCATAGTACATTAGATATCCAGAACTTATTTTTATGTATAACTAAAGCTTTGTGAACTTTGATCCACCTCTGCCCATTGTCCACATTTTCTTTCCATGGCAATGACTATTCTGGTCTGTACTTCTATGATCTGGCTTGATTAGAATCCAAATATAGGAGATCATGCATTTTTTTAATCTTTGTGCATTTGAGTTATTTAAGTAGGAGAATGTCTCCAGGTTCATCCGTGTTGTCCCAAAACACAGTGTTTCCCTCATTTTTAAGAATTAGTGTTGTCTTCTTATGTGTATCTATATCTTTATATGACATTTCTGTATTCCTTTATCCATTTATACACATTTTAGATGCTTCCATATTTTATTGTTGCAAGTGCCAGGGAGTACAGATTTCTCCTCAGGGTCCTGAACTGAGTATTTTATTTATGTATTCAGAAATGTTACAACTGTGACTGAAGACATTTCTAAGTTTAAGCTTTTGAGACATTGGTATTATGTTTTCTATAGTGGCTGTACTAATTGACATTTTTACCAGTAGTGTTGAGGGCTTCTCTCCCTTCATGCCCAACACATGCTATCATCATTTGTCTTTAGTCATGGTCATTTTTAGAAGTGTGAGGTGCTATGATGTGATGACTTTGGTTTATTTTCTCATTGGATTAGTGATGTTGAGTACGTATTCCTATTGACCATCTTAATGTCCACTTTTGAGAAATATCCAGGATCTTTATATATTTTGGGTACTAACCTGTTATGAGACATATAGTATGCAAGTCTTTTCTCCTTATCTACAGTGTGTGAGTTCATCTTAATTGCCAATGTAACTGCATTAAGAGACTCATGGGGAGGTGATTGGATCATTAGGCTACTGCATTCCTCAGTGAATTAGACCAAGGGTGTTCACAGCTGAATGTATTAGGAGGTGGGCTCATTTGGAGAATGGTCACTAGAGTTGTGTCTTTGGAGGCTGTAACTCTTGTGAGTGCTCCTCCTCTGTGTTCTGCTTCCTCTCCACTATGCAGTGATGAGCTTTGCTTTGCTTTGCTATACATTTTGGGCATGATGATTCTGCTTGGAAGCCACTCAACCATGGATTGAAACCACTGAAAATGTGGTCAAAATAAACCTGTGTTCCATTAAGTTGAGATCGTCAGATATTTGGTCAAAGAAATGGAAAAGCTGAGCAATATAGAAAATTAATACCAGAGAAGTTGTGTCATTGACTGTCCTATAACTACCATGTGGTTCAAAAGCCTTGTGCCTGGTTTGTGGGAGGAGGGGTTTGGAAAACTTCAGAGATGACATGAGTGGACCTTGAATGTTGTGGGCCCAGCTTAGTAGTAAATTATTTTTTCTGTTACTGATGATTGAACCCAGGGCCTTCACATTGAGCTTTATTCCCAGCCCTTTTAAAATTTATTTTTATGAGACAGGGTCTTGTACTGAGTTGCTCAGTTTCCCAGCCTGAGGATGAATTTGTAATCTTCCTGTCTCATACTGCCAGAGTCCTGGGAATACAGTTTTCTGCCAATATATCCAGTATGACACCCAATTCTGATCACAGCCCAGGAGACCAGAACACTTAAAGGAATATGAACAGCAAAGACCAGGCTCATGAAATCTCAGATGGAAATGAAGGCTTATATTGGAATTTGACTAGAGGCCATTCATGTTACATTCTAACAAAACATTTGTGGACATATTGTTCTTCTCCTGAGGCTTTGTGTGAAGGCTGAGATTAAAGGTAGTTACTGATTTGCAGAATAAGTTACAAGAAAGCCCAACACTTAGTCTGTGGTAAGTGTTCTGCTGCCTTGTATTCAGAGATTCAGGAGCTAAAAATAGCAGAAAGATTTGAAAAGAGTAAAATTTTGCCCATCCCCACAACCACCTAGGAACCAAAGAGGGTGTGGTTGATGGAGAGACAAACACCATTAAAAAGAGGCCAAGAGCTATGAATATTATCAGAAGAAAGAACCCTTGAGGGCATCTCAAGAATGAGAAGTGTCCTACCCATCACAAGTTCAAGGGTGCAAAAGGGTAACAATTCACTTGAGTAAAGATCCCCTGGCACTTGCTCCAGAAATCCTACTCTTGTATTTATTCCTGCAATTCATTTCACTATGCTCAGGGACAATCAATCTGAAGCCACTGTAGCTTTTTTCCCAGAGGCCCTGGCTAGGGCTAGTATCCGATATTGGCATTTTTTCAGACATACAGAAAGTAAGAGTTGTGCAGTCATGGAATCTTCCTCTGAGATTTCAAAAGGAGATGTTGGAGGTCAAAGTGCCCTTAAGAGTGCAGTGTATCAAACAGTGGAAATAAACCTACTGGTTCATGGGGACCCCAGGAGATTACAAATGTCAAGAACATGGAATTTCTAGTGAGGAAAGATACAGGTAGCAAGCAGAGCAGGCCCAGTGGGACACCATGTGGGCTGCAAGAGAAAAGGCTACTGGATGGGGCCACAAACACCTTCTGAAATTCACATCTCATCATCCATCACGTGTCTTGGATGCCACAATTGGATCCACATGGCTTAGTGTTTATTCTACTGGGTTCTGGAGTTTCTTTGGTTCAAATCCTTTTTATTTACTTCCCTGCCTTTTAGAATGGGAATGGTTACCCTGTGGCAGTGTTTCTTGGGATTCCACAACTTCCTGTTTGAATTGTACAGATCCTAGCTAAGAGTCTGCCTTGAGTCTCAGAGGAGTCTTTGGACCTGGGTATCTCTCAAGTCAATCAAGTCAATCACAGTGAAGACTAAGCCTCACAGAAAATATGCTTCAGTTTTCATCTGTGGTCTTTTGTCTTGCATTTACTTGAAAGCCCAGGGGCCAACTGCCAGCCACTTTTCTGCCCGACTCCCATTTCACAATCCCTTATTATACTTCAAAGTAAACAATTATTTTCCCATTCTGAGTATCACTAAAAAGCATTGCTGTGTGGTGAAACATCCCCTCCAAAGGCAAGGAAACTTTTTGGTAAAGAGCAGTGAAGAAGCAGAGAACACTGATGTACATGACACTGAAGGCAACATAGTCCAGTCCCTCTAGAGACAAGAAACCTGCTGAGATTCAGGATGCCTCCCTGTCATCCTGCACATTCATCAACCTGCAGCCCTCAACTCCCATTTATTTATCATTCCTTTGTTTATATTAGTTTTTTAGTTCCAATCACAATGAGAAAGATGTTATAGTAAATCATTGTGAAGACACACTTGATTAAAAAATACAGAGCATTTTTCAGAAGAAAAGTATGTTTGATTAACCTTATTCTTTTGAATATGAGTACTAGACTTGTTCACGTAGTTAGGTGGCCAAATATTTTCAAAATTTTATTCGCCTAACTTTCTGGTTCAGATTTTCTCTTTTTTTAGTTATTTCAGATTTTATTAAAAATGTATTAAAGGAAAGGCATGGCAACATGCATATACTTTAATGGTTATCTCTTCACTATCTCAAAGAGTAACTTCTGCTATAATTCTTGTTTTAAGGCATTAATTGTTCATATTGAACATAGAGTGAGCATAGGTTATGTTTCTCATTTTGCATTTAGTTTAGTTCACTTATTATTAAAATGTTTTCAAATTTGATCTATGTTATCACAAATGGAAAAACTTGTTTTTGTAGGTCCAAATAGAATTCCTTTGCATACATACAATACATTTTATTTTGCACTGATCTATTGATGAGTACTTAGTTTTATTACACAACCTGGCTATTGTGAATAATGACTATAATGAACATGGATGAGCAGGTATCTCTTCCTGTAGATGAATGAACCATGAAGCCCATTTTGTATATGGTGAACAAATATTTGAGAAGCATCAAGAGAAAGGAAAAGGGCTATTTATTAGATTTCAGAAAGAAGAACTTTTGAGCTAAACTTTTTTCTGGTTTTTAGATTAGTTAATACTTGGAGAAATGACTTCTCTTTTTTGAAGTTACAGATGCTCATTTCAAAAAGCAGACGTGATATATAAGTGTTCATTGATGTGTGCATTTGGTTGCTCCAGGTGACAGGCCAAGATCATCTGGCTTGTAAACACCTCATCCCACTCTGTGATTGCAGAATCCTCTTCAGTGCTTTTTTCACATCCTGGTTTCTCAGAGTATAGATGAGTGGGTTGAGCACTGGGGTGATAATGCAGTAGAAAAAGGACATAAACTTGGCCTGTGTGCTCTTGGTTGGGGGCTGGAGGTACAAGTAGATGCCTGGTCCAAAGAACATGGTGACCACCAGCAAGTGGGAACTGCAGGTGCTGAGTGCCTTGTGTCTGCCTTCAGCTGAAGGTAGCTTCAGTACAGCCCTGGCAATAAGGGTGTAGGAGATGAGCACCATCAGGGGAGCCACTGTTCCAAATGGGATGGCTCCAATAACCAGGGCCAGCTCATTAGCAGTGGTGTCCCCACAGGCCAGCTCGATGAGCACAGGCACCTCACAGAAGAAGTGGTCCAGGGTGTGGGGTCCACAGAGCAGGAGTTGGAGAGTCAATGTGGTTTGAAGCATGGAATTGGCCAGGCCACTGGACCAGGAGGCAGCTGCCATCTGCACACACACCCAGGGACGCATGATGAGAGTGTACTGGAGGGGCCGGCAGATGGCCACATAGCGATCAATGGCCATCATGGCCAGCAGGAAGCATTCAGCACATGCAGTCCAGTTAAAAACACAGACCTGTGTGATGCAGCCCCAGGAAGTAATGGTCTTGTCTAGTCCCCAGAGATTGGTCAGCAGCTGGGGCACAATGGTGCAGGTGAGACCGATGTCCAGCAGAGAGAGGTTGTCCAGGAAGAAGTACATGGGCATCTGGAGTCTGGGATCCACCAGGGAGAGGAGGATGATGGAGCTGTTCCCCACCAGGGTGAGGAGGTAGGAGAGCAGGACCACTGCAGAGAGGGGCCTCTCCAGCCACGGAAACTCTGAGAAGCCCAGCAGGACAAACGTGTTGGGAAAACTCATGTTTGCTCTTTCCATGGTAACAGTTTCTAATATATGGCTAGAAAGAAAAGAACAGATTTTTGACAAATCTGGCTTTTGAATATAACCCGTATGTTTCTTTTTTCCTCTCTTTTGTCACTAGTGTATATTTGCAATACATAAAGTTCATTTGGAGCCACATGATGGAGACAACCCTGAGCAAGCTACAAATTCATAAATTGGCTTTTCACAGTAAAAGTCTGAGTCTGATCATTAGCTTACAGTGCCTTGCATGAAGAACCAGCAGCTGGTGTGTAAGAATAAAACAACCCCTACACCACTGATTACAGCAGAAGTGTCAATAATCCATGATGCTGTGACATCTTGTATGGCAAGACCATAGAGCAGCTAATGACAGAACAACTCATGCAAAAAATTCCTATAGAGGCAAAAATTAACCCATGGGAAGAAACAAATCTCCCATTAATCAATGATCTGTTCTAATAGAATATCTAGTTTCCTTGTTGCTAGGATCCTGCTCAAGTCAGTGCTCCCCATCTCACTCCTCTCTGTACTGCCCATTACCCCTTCTGGAAGCTGCATGATCAGTAAATAGTGGCAAGCCCCAAAAGATGGTGTCTTAGCCAGATAAGAGATTTGACCCTCCTGGGCCCCCAGCTATGCATTAAGGTCTAATCTTGTCTCTTTTTTTAAGTCTGTCTGCCATACACTTGGTCAGGTGATTGGGTGTCTGATCAGCCTCCAATAACTGGTGCTGATACAGGGACTGACTGCCTTACCAAGTGAAGACTGCCTTAAGTGCCTGACTAGACAATAGATACAGTACAGTGTGAGGACTTCACAGTACTAAACAGAGAGAGAGAGAGAGGGAGGGAGGGAGGGAGAGAGTCTGAACAACAGGAGCTACTCCAGGTTGGTGTTCACCACCATGAGAAGGTGTTAGCTTGGGACTAAAACATGGGCCAGGGCATGCTGGCCAATGAACAAGGATGCATCCAATTGCTCTGAGACCTCTTAAAGAAAGCAGGAGCTCATGTTCAGGCCAGGAGCCTGCCAAGAATGTTATATAATTTTAACCCCTTATTCCCACAGACAGGTATGTTAGACTGAAATCATTGGGTATGGATAGGAAATAATTTTGGGACAGCTCAGAGCTGTGGAGAGAAAATATGATGAGGAGAACCTCTCTACTTGGGGGTTAGTGAGATCAGTTCTTACCCCCTTACAATCAGTGTCTACATCAGAGAAACTAACAGTAACAGAAGTTGCAGAGCCTGCTGTCATGGCTGCTGCACTTTTCACACAAAATAAGTTTAACAAAGAGGAGAGTTCCCTTTAGGAGGAAAGACCCCCCCCCACTTTCTGCAACTTTCACCAGAACATTTATGACTAAGTTCAGTCAGGATCACTACGAGTAAATACCAACATGTACAGTGGAAGGTTTCCTATAGTTCAAAATAAGAACCCTACAATTCTTAGTGAGCTTCCAGCTGAGTCTCCCTATCCTCATCTCTAGACTGAGCATGGTTATGTCTCATACACAATCTGTACTTGATCAGTGGAATAGAAGACCCTGGGCCATGCACAGAGAGAGCAGAGAATCACACAGAGAGATCCAGAGTCCTCTGAGGCCAGGACCTGGCCCTTTCCCACTGACTCCCTAAGGGTGCACCAATCAGCAGGGAGGCAGAGCTGCAGGGACATAGCCTCCAGGCTGTGCAGTATCAGAAAGGACACTGAACGAGGATTCTGCTTCACATGCAACTGCTCCTCACAGGAGAGAGACTTAACTCTGGAATGAAACCTGTGAAGAAATTCTGAAGGCTTTCTTTTATCACACTCTTAAACAAATAGAACAAAGGGGTCAGCATGGGAACATCTATGCATTGACTTGCTTAATGGAAATACTGTCCAAATTATGAAAATCTGAAGAAATCATTTAATGTCTGGTTTTTGCATGATTTTCTTTGTACTTGTTTGTTTAGACAGCATTTGACAACTGGATTTTAAATAGACACACATGAGTGTGCAGAGCAGGTTCAGTTGGAGGCTGGGAGTGGGACCCAGCAGAGCCTTGCTGTACCTAGAGCTGCTGTAGAGATGCTGCTACACTGGCCTCATGTCCTTCCATGGGTTCACAGTGGGAGTAGAGGGAAATATACTCTACACTATTTTCTTAGTAGGAAACTACATTAAAATGTATGGAGGTTCAGTTTTCATAAATAAAAGTTGTATATTTTAAAATTACTGATTTTATGTTGACAGACATATTTGGTTACCATGCTCTTTTCCAGTATATGCTTATCATGGAGTGGCCAAATGCAGCTAATTATACTTATATTACCCACTCCGTAATTATTCTGTGGTCAAAACATGTGGCATCCACTCACTTATCATTTTCAAGAGTCTATAATGGATCCCTTGGCGTTTCCTGCTCTCTGGCTGTGCATTAGTGTGCTTTGTCCACCACCTCTCAGCTCTTCTCCTGCACCACTGCTGTCCACCACCACTCTACCCTCCACTTCAATCAGATCAACATTTTCAGGTTCCAGGATCCAGTAAGACCATGTATAGTTGTCTCTCCCCTCCACATTATTAGAATGGCTGATGAAGAAAAGACAAAGATAAAAATGTGGGCAGGGGCTTGTGGAGGGAACCCAGGTACATGTTGCTGGGGTGTGCTTCAGCACAGCCACTGTGGAAAATAATATGTGGGCTCCTGCATAAACTCTCTGTGAAAAATACTGTTGGAAGAATTTGGTTTGGTCAGGTCACCACCTTTTGACAATAGTGAAAACTATGGTTCTTAAAAGTTTGTAAAGAATGAAACATTTCCCTGGCTTTGCTTGTTGCCACCCATCGGACTTGTTGTCCCTGGATGACCCTGATTCCAGAGGCACCCATGCCAACCCATTCCTCAGGCAGATCTGCTTGAGTGGTGGTGAGAAACTGTGACCCTCATCCTCAAGCCCACAGGGGCCCTGCACACCACTATGTCACACCCAGACCCATCCCTGATGTGAGCCCACCTGTCCCAGCTGCCTCTCCCCCAACATCACCCTCTCCACTGCGTGCTCTCGACTCCAGCCTGGTCCTCTGTACCTCTGTTTCTCCCTCTGGCTCCCACCTGACCTGTGGAGGACGTGTTTCCTGTGATAGTTCCACCAGCCTGGGTTCCTTTGTAAATCTGCCCGTGGCTTCCCAGTCTCTGTCTGTGCCTGTTACTCGGAATTCTGACTCCACTAAAGTCACTCTCTCCACTACCTTTCTGTCTGAGAGCACTTTGGGAGTTTGATCTGAGCTTTGGTTTCCTGCCTGCCCAGCACTGCATTTTGTATTAATGTCTAGAGTCACTGGCGACACTTTTTCCCTTGTCACACAAAGCTTTTCTATTTCTCTTTTCCAATTTGACCTAACTCTAAACATGAGTATAAATTTTACTTCTCTAACTCTTTTTCTCTACCATTATTTAAGACATTGGTGATCATTTATATTCTGTTTTGTCGAGCTTCAATTCCAATGTTTGACACACACTCAGGCACAATGTGTGCTGGGATGATTATATCATTATATGTCATGTCCAGGCTGGGGTAGATGAGGTCTGAGAAGAGTATCTTCCTAAGGATATCATGTGATTAGCATAACTAACACACACTAGGTGAGAGGGTCTCCCCTATACAGCTCGCTGGAGGACAAAGGAGAGTTAGCCTGTCCAACACCTGGGCTGACCCACCTTGAGGTGAAGAAGAAGGATACACCTGAGTGAGAGGCCAGCACTAGAAAATAGAGCCAGCTCTGCTGAGGCAGTTTGTCTTCAGAGCCTGGGTTTCACAGAGAGCGAAGTGGGAGTGATCAGAATCCAGCCAGGAGACAGAGTGATGAGCAGGGGGCTCCTGGGGGCGCCTGACAGCTCCTCTGAGACCTGAGCTAGTGCAGGGAGACCATTAACTCAAGGCCTCGTGTGTAGAGACCAATGCTCTACAGGGAATTTCCCTCCTGATTTACTTTAGTTTAGGATAATCTTTTCTTGAAGAAATATGTGTGAGTTAAATGCAGAAAAGACCCTGAAACAATAAAATTATCACACAAAAGGATTAAAATGGGACCTGACAAATATATAAGGCACCTAAAATCTCAACAGCCAAATACAAATAGCATTTTAAAAATGAAAGTACTAAGTGTAAAATGGGGAAATGTGAACAGGTATTTTTCAAAATAAAATATACAAATGGCCAATATAGATACTAAAAAAATGCTAAACACACTTTTCATTTCCAAATACCCCTCATCTTCTTAAAAGTATAATTGATTGAAAATTATTGTACATTTTTAAATTATACAATGAGATGTTTGACATATCTAGGCATTGTGAAATGATTATTATCACAGTGAATACTAAGATATTTGTCTTCTCACATAGCTACCTTTTTGTAGTGGAATCACAAACATGTCCTTGCAAGGCAAATTTTAAGTATATAGTGGAGCATACTAAGTACAGTTGCCATACTGTCCATTGGGTATCCAGAAGGTATGCATCCTGCATCATTAAAACTGTGTGCCTTTGATCACCCTCTCTGCATTCCCCACCCCTGTCTATGGCAATGATCCTTTCATTCTGTTTCTGTGAGCTGAATTTTTTGCACTACAAATATGTGACATTATGCATTTTTTATCTTTTTGATCTGACTTAGCATAATGTTTCTAGATTCACCCACGTAGTCAAAAAAGACATGATTTTCTTCATTTTTAAACCTTAGTAATATCTCATTACTTGTATCTTCCATAATATTTCCTGCATTCATTCATACATTTATAGATGCTTAATTGCATCCATATTTTGGCAATTACCATTGATATAGCAAGGACAAGGGAGTGTAGAATTCTCTTCAAGATCCTGATTTATTTCTCTTGCACATATATCCAGATGTGGCATGGCTGGGAAAGAAGCCATGTCTTTAATTTTTTAGGCATTTCTGTTCTGTTACCCACATATATCAGAGTCCTTTGCAGTGGGTCCTGATCTCTGGCTCAGATGCATGATGAGAAGAAAGACAAAGAGACAGAGCTAAACAGACAGAAATATGGGAAGCCAGGATGACCAATGTTCATGCAAACTAGGCTGAAAAAGCAAAGGCACTGACCACCCAGAGCTGCTGATATTTATTAGTGACATCACAGTTAGATGGAGGTAATGGGGCTGCATGAGAGGATGTGTAGTTCCTATGGATACACTGGTGATGCAGGCAAGGCATGTTAAAGAAGACACAAAACATTCTCTGGCTAAGGAGAGAACAAACCAAAAAGCAGGTTGTGGATAATAACCTTGTCTTTTTAGTAAATAAGGATTTACCTCTGGGAACAGAGTTTGGGTAAGAGTCATTCTGACCTCAGCATGAAGGCTTTGCTGACTCACTTCTATAATGGAGCCAGTTGTGGGGTTAACTCTTCACAGCCTGCACTGCTCACACCCTGCTTTGGGCACAACCAACAGGGCTGTCCCCCCACACATAGGCTGCAGTAACTGACTTTCCCTTCCACAGTCCTCAGAGATTCTCTCTTCTCCCCAACATTCCCAACACTGCATATCTTTTGTCTTTGTAGTAGCAACCCCTCTAACAGGGCTGAGATATGCCTTTGTGCCTTTGGTTTGCTTCTCCTTATGATCTGTGATATCCAGCACCTTTATATATCTGTTGGCCATTTGAATGTCTACTTTGGAGAAATATCCAGGTACTTTGCCATTTATTTACTGAGGTTGCTAATTTGCTATTGAGTTTCATATATTTTTTATTTTAATCTGTTTTAAGAAATTAATATATAAATATTTTAAGTTTACATATAGAGTGATTCCATCTCAACTGTCAACTTTACAAGGATAACAGATTCTTGACAAGATGATTGGATCCCAGGATGCTGTGGTCACTGGTGTTCATAGCTGGATGTGTTGCTAGGAGGTGGGGCTCAGATGGAGGCATGGGTCACTGGGGTTGTGCCTGTAGATGGTGAGCCTCTCTGGCTGGTGCTCTTCCTCCATGATGTATCCTGTGAGCTATCAAGTAGGAAGCTCTTCTACATCCTCCCCTTCTGTCCTGTAGTTTCTGTTTTGGAGCCAGCCAGCCATGAACTGAAACCTGAGAAACTGTGCAAAAATGAGCCCATATTCCTTTAACTTGAGGACATCAGGTACTTGCCCCAGCAAGAGGAAGGTGCATAGTACAGAAAATTGACACTAGAGAAGTGGGGTAGGTTGCTTTATTATATCTGACCATGCGGTTCACAGGTATTCAGCCTGGTTGGTGGGAGGAAACATTTGGAGATGGAGACTAGCGAAGAACTTGACATAAGCAGAGATGGGTTGGAATTTTGGGGAGGGGCTGGTGATTGAACACAGGGCCTTCACATTGAGCTTTACTCCTAGTCCTTTTAACATTTTTTTAAAGGGCAGGGGATTTAGCTCAGTGGTTCCACTGCCTGCCTCGCAAGTGCAAGGTCCCAAGTTCGATCCCCAGTACCAAAAAACAAACAAAAAAAAAAAAACATTTTTTCTATGACAGATGGACTTTCAAAGTTCCTGAGTTCCTCAGGAAGTGCTTGAATTTACATTCCCTCAGGATCAGGCTGCCAGAGTGCTGGGATTACAGGTGTATGACACCCCTCCTGCCCCAATATGCAATCCTGGTCAGAGCTCAGAAAATCAGAATGCTAAAAGGAATGTGGAAAGTATGACCAGGCTCAAGACATTTCAGATGGGAATGAGGACTCTTGGACTAGAAGCCAGATGTGTTAAACTCTGGCAAAACATTTGCCCAAAGATTGTGCAAGAATTGTGCAAAAGCTGAGTTCATAGGTGGTGGTGGCCTAACTTATTTGGCAGAAAATTTGAAGGTAACCCAGCATTTATGCTGTTTGATGGTTACTGCTGATTGCATTAGAGAGCCAGGAGCAAAAGACAAAATAATTTTAAAAATTAAATTTTTCCCTTTCCCCAAAAAAACTACCTATAAAAAAGTTGGAGCCCCGTCCAAAAGAGATATGTTGAAGAAATCTGCACCATTAAAAAGAAGCCAAATATTCTGACCCAAGTAAAGAAGGAATACAGATTGAGGGCATTGCAGGAATCAGAAAGTTCCTAATCATCCCAGACTCCGAGGTTCAAAAGGGTAACATTTCACTTCCATAGAGAGCCCCACCTAGGGACCTGGTCCCTGGGATTCATTTCACTGTGCTTAGGCCTTACCAGCAGAAGCCATGGCACATGGTCTAAGGGTTCTGGCTGCTGCCAAACACAGATCTGGGTCCTGTGCACATGACAGTAATTGTTAAGCCAAGCAGAGTCCAAGACTGTGGGGTTATGGAGGCTTCCAGAAAGATTTCAGAGCAGGGTGTGAGGTGCCAAAGCCTGTGCCCTTGAAAGTGCAGTGTGGGAAGCTGTGGGAAGCTGTGGGCACAGCAGAGACCTAGGTAAGGCAGAGGTACAGAAACTTGGACTATTTGCCTGGGAGCCGCATGTAGCAAATGGAAGCCCAAAAGGGCCAAAGCATGTGCTGAAACCAGAAAGCTTTTGAGGTGGATCCACACCAGCTGCCTAGAATTCATCTCACCATGGTGTCCCTTGTATCCCAGGCATGGTCTTATAGGGTTTAACGAATATCTTACTTTGTTCAGGAGTTTCTATAGTCATATTTCGTATAATTTGCCAACTCCTCTTTTCTGAAATGGGAATATATTCAGTGTACCATTACATCTTGGGATCCTGCAGCTTGTTTTATAAATTTCACAGTGGCTTTTCAGTGAATGTTTGCCTGGAGTTTCGGAGGAGACCTTGGACTTGGGCATCTCTGGAGCCAATCCACATAACAGTAAGAGCAGCCGAAGTCTTCAGCTTTCACCCATAGTCTTTTTATAGTGCATCTGCCTCGGGGTCCATGGGCCAAGTGCCAGTCAGTTGCCCTTTCACTCCCTTTATACAACAGTTCCCTGATCCACAGCAAACATGTACTTTCACATCATGAAGATTAGAAAAAGCATTCTGTGTTGGAAAAATTGTTCTCCGACATAAAGGAAAGTATGAAGGAGGATTATGTATGGCAGAGACCACTCCAAGAGAAAAGAGAGATGATGCCAGCATGGCCACTTTCCCTCAAGAGATTAAATCTGTGGCTCACACCTCCCCCTCACCTCACCATGCTTAACAACAGGTGGCCATTGCCTGTCCTTTATTTCTCATCCTTTTGTTAATACCAGTTGTATGACTACCATACACATATGAGGAAGATGGATCTTGAACACACATTGATTAAAAATACAGAGCCATTTGCAGATGAAAAGTATATTCATTTAGCCTGGTTCCTTTGAAGATGAGGCCTGGAGCTGCTCATGTAGTTAGATAGGAGAATTTTTCCAAAATTGAATTAACCTAACCCTCAGATAGAGCGTTTGATAAAAATATATTAAAGCAAACACATGATGTGCTATAGAATTTATTTTTAAATGATTTTCCCTTCATCCCCTCAAACAGCAAGCTCTGGTGATAATTCTTTCTGTAAATTGTTAATTCTTTGCTTTCCATGTGTGAGAGACCAATGCAGCATTTGTCTTCTGTGCTTATCTTATTTCAATTAGTGTAATGCTGTGCATTCTCATCCATGTTTTCATAAATGGAAGAATGTGATTTTGTATTCCCCAATTAATATCCTTTGTCTACACATGCAATAATTTACTCACTCACCCATTGATGGGTACTAGTTTCTTTCCACCACTTGACTACTTTAAATAGTGAAGTGATAGATGTGTATGTACTATTCTTTTTCTATAAAGGTAAGGACCATTCCACCTATTGTGTCTTGGGAAACAAGACATTTGGGAAAGATCTGGAAGGAACACAGTGTATCAGTTTGAGATTTCAGAAGCAGAACTTTCTAGACAAAAATCTCTCTGGTTACTACATTGATTAACATGTAGAGAAGGAAACTCATTTCTTTCAAATCGTAGGTATTCATTTGGAAAACCAGCCATACCAGTATTCACTGGTGTGTGGATGCAGTTGCTCCAGAAGACAGACAGAGATCATCTGGCATCTAAGGGTTTAACCCCACCCTAAAATTACAGGATCCTCCTCCATGCTCTCTTCACATCCTTGTTTCTCAGGGTGTAGATGAGTGGGTTGAGCACTGGTGCAATAATGCAGTAGAAGAAGGACATGAACTTGGCATGAGTGTGATTTTCTGGAGGCTGGAGGTACACGTAGATGGCAGGACCAAAGTATAGGGTGACCACCAGCAAGTGGGAACTGCAGGTGCTGAGTGCCTTGTGCTTTCCTTCAGCTGAAGGTAGTTTCAGTACAGCCTGAGCAATGAGAGTGTAGGAGATGAGCACCAGTAAAGGAGCCACCCCCGAAAAGGGAATGGCTCCAATAGCCAGAATCAGCTCATTAGCAGTGGTGTCCCCACAGGCCAGCTTGATGAGCACAGGTATCTCACAGAAGAAGTGGTCCAGGGTGTGGTGCCCACAGAGGGGGAGCTGGATGGTGAGTGTGGCTTGGAGCACAGCATTGGCCAGGCCACTGGACCAGCATACAGCTGCCATCTGCACACACAGCCAGGGACGCATGATGAGAGTGTACTGGAGAGGCCGGCAGATGGCTACATAGCGATCAATGGCCATCACGGCCAGCAGAGCACATTCAGTGCAGGCTGCCCAGCTGAAAATATAGACTTGTGTGATGCAGCCCCAGGCAGCAATGGTCTTGTCTGGCCCCCAGAGGTTGGCCAGCAGCTGGGGCACAATGACACAGGTCACACTGAGGTCCAGCAGAGAGAGGTTGTCCAGGAAGAAGTACATGGGTGTCTGGAGTCTGGGGTCCACCAGGGAGAGGAGGAGGATGGAGCTGTTCCCCACCAGGGTGAGGAGGTAGGAGAGCAGGACCACTGCAGAGAGGGGCCTCTCCAGCCACGGAAACTCTGAGAAGCCCAGCAGGACAAACGTGTTGGGAAAGCTCATGTTTTCTCTTTCCATGGTATAAGTCTCTAATATATGGCTAGAAGGAAAAGGGCAGATTTTCACAAATTTGGTTTTTGAATATAACTTTTATATTTTGCTGGGAGTGCCATACTATGCCTTTGGTCTACCTTGCCTTGTTCTGAGGATGAGGCATTGCTTTGTGTGGAATGAAGAACATGCCTCTTGTTTGCTTCCTCCCATGGATAAGTCAGGGCCGTGTTGTAGGAGAACAGTTGCAAACATGGCATGATAGAGCAAGGCCCAGCAGAGAAGAGGAGGTGCCTTGCTCCCTGTACATTCTCCATTAAAGTATCAAGCGTGAAGCCCTGCAGAGACTAGCTGATCTCCCTGTTCCAGTTACAGAGAAGCCCCTTCAACCTCCCTACACTTTCCTTAGTAGTACCATTATAAATAAATGTACTGAAGTTACCAGACAGTCCTTTTCTCCCATTAGGAGCATGCTCCACCTGGCTTCAGATTTCCCTATCTCTTTGTTTGTCTTTTCTTCATCCCCCACTGTTCTCCCTCTGTTGACTCTTCGGTTGCACAGGCCATGGAAATTGGAGGCCCAACAGATCAGAGCATGAGACAAGTCATATTTTCAGGTGAGGGGATGCATCTGGGTGTGTGCACATAAGTTTGGGATGGGATGGATTGAAAATTCACCGGGAGTGAGTATGGGGTAATCACAATCCTGTAAGTGACATTTATATATGGAAATTCTCATGGTACTTTTGAAAGCCAGAGGGTCTAATGTAAAGACCTCCCAACCAGCAAAGTTTTTGAATTTCACTCAAGAAGTGTGTCCTTGGCTTCCCAGTCTGGAATGCTGAGTCCAGACACATGGAGAAGGGTGGGGTAATACCTATGTGCCAGGTGTAAGGCTGAGGAACCAGAAAAAATCTCAATGTACATCTTTTCCTTATCGACCCTAATCCCTGAGGGCTTTGATGATTGAGCCTCCATGGAGTCCACTCATGAAGATTTGGCAAAAAACACTATTCTAAAATTGTAAAATAACTGTTCAGGGCTATGAGGTTTTGAGGAAATCCTTGCCCAGTCTGGAACTGCTGGCTCTTACTGGGCCTTCCAGTCCACCTCAGGAGCTTGCTGCCTCTTACTGTAGTAACTGATGAAAAGGTACTCAGTGAGGAGAGTGATGACAAAGTCCTAAGGAGTGTGTTCTGATGCCTTCAGTATTGGCACGGCTGGAAGTGAAACTCAAAACCTTTTCTGTGCTGCAGACTGTGCTTCTGCTTGCTGAGCACAAAGAAATTCCAACGTGCCACGTGGTGTGGCTTCCTCTTTCCTTGAAAATGTTTCCTTTTCCCTTTTTCCACTATAACTTGCATTTCTAGAGGCAAGACAGGCAGGGGAGATCCTGGAAGAATTCCCAGAACTTTATCCTGTGGTGGACATGGGAGAAGATCTCAACAATCCTGGTCACAGGCTGTGAGACCATGAGCCCCTCCCATTTAAAATGCTCAAGAAATTGAAAATGGCCACTGCAACTCATGGGGCTACCAGCCCATTTACCTTGAGCCAAGTAGAAACTCTCAGCACCCAAGCTTTGGCTCCCAATGATTGGAAAGGCACAGCAAGAGCCTGCCTTACACCAGGTGACTATCTTTTATGGAAAACTAGTTATACTGAATTATGTTTGGAACAAGCTGCCCAGAATAGAGCTCATAATGTGTAGATAAATGAGGACATGTTGACAGATCATGAACAGCACACTGGGCTTGATCATCAATTAACTTATGTGGAGCAGGCTTATACACAGAGTAAGATCACTGCTATGTGGGCATGGAAAGAGCTACCTACAAAAGGGGAAAACAATCTTTAGATCTGACCACAATAAGACTGGGGCCCGATGAGCCATTTGTTGCTGGATTATTGAAGGCTGCAGGGCGGATCCTCAATAACTTTGAGGTTGGCCAGTTAATTGCAAGCAATTGGCTTATGAAAATGCAAATAAGTGGTGCAAGGAAGCCCTTCAATCATGTGGTAAGTATGCTTCTATTCAAGAAATAGTGCACCTGTTCTCAGATATCAGTCCAGCTTATATTCAGGGTGTGGCTTTAGCTACCACTCTGACTCAGCCTATCAACCCTAGAAACAAAGGAAGGGATTGGAGCTCTTGCTTCCGGTGTGGGTGAAGCAGCCATTTTGCAAGAAAGTGCCACACTCCACCTGTTGCAGCCAGAAAGGCCAGACTGATGACACCATTTCTCTGCAAACCTCCCAGTCTTTGGCCCAAGTGCCAGTGAGGGTGATGATATCATTGGGCAAATAAGTGCAGGTCAAAAACTAACATCGAAGGTTGCCCAGTGTTGGGAAACTCCCAGCAGGGCCTGCCCTGGCCCTGACAAACAATGTGGGCAGTTTCTCTGACTCCAGCACAAACTCACAGTCCCACATCGGGCATGTTGTCAACTTAAGGGCAACGCGATGCACTGGAGGACTGGACCTCAGTCCCTCTGCCCAATCTGTATTAACCTGGGAGATGGACCCACAAGAAATCCCCACCAGTGTTTATAGCCTTTTGCCCCCTAGTAAGATGGGCTTGTTGTTGGGATACAGCAGCCTCACAATGAAAGGTTTTCAGGTAGTACCATGTGTCATAAATTCAGATTTTACAAGGGAAATTAAAGTCATGGCTCAAACCAATCAACAAATTGTTCAAATTACTCCAGAGGTGCGTATAGTGAAGCTAGTGTTACTTCCCTTGGTAAAGGTGGGCAAGGCTGTTCAACAGGAAAGGGGTTAACAGAGTCTGGGGTCATCAGACACTTATTGGGTTCAACCCATCAAGCAGGGGTAGCCAGATATGGAACTGATTATCAAAGGAAAAACTTTTCAGGGCCTGTTGGACACAGGGGCTGATGTCAGTGTCATTGCTCAACACCACTGGCCTCAATCCTGGCCTTTGGACACAGCAAACACTGATTTGCAAAGGAGTGCACTCCACCCTAAAGGAGCTCAAAGTTGCTGCTCTGCAAGGATAATGAAGGACACTCTGGGTTTTTCACCCCTTATGTTCCTCCTCATATTCCTGTAAATCTGTGGGGTCAGGATATCCTGCAGGATATGGGCACCTTGTTAATCAGCCCTAGCCCCCAGGTTACTCATCAGATGTTGCAGCAGGGTTTCCTCCCCATGCAGGGTCTGGGTAAATATGGTCAGGGAATTCAACAACCACTTTCCCCAGATGTTAAAAATGATTGCTATGACCCGAGTTTCTCTCCTTCTCCTTTTGTGTAGGGCCCTTGATCACTTCTCTGAACCCACGAATGGTCTCCCATATAACATGGCTGTCAGATAAGCCCATGTGGGTAGACCAATGGCCCCCTACACGGGAGAAGCTCCTTGCAGCCCATGCCTTGGTTTGTCAGCATGTGGAGGCCAGTCATCTTGAACTCTCTAACAGCCCATGGAATACTCTTATCTGTCATCAAAAAGAAGTCAGGCAAATGGCCCTTCCTACAGGATTTGGGAGCTGTTCATTGTACAGTGGAGTCCAGCCTGGGCGGCCCAGTCCTAGAGCTATTCCTTTGCAGTATGCACTAATAGTAATAGATACTAAAGATTGCTTTTTTACTACTCCACTTCACCCTCAGGATAAAAAATGTTTTGCCTTCAGCCTGCCATCAGCAAATAATCAAGCATCAATGCAGTGCTACCAACGGAGATGTCTCCCTCAGGGTATGGCCAATAGTCCTACCTTGTGTCAGTAATTTCTTGATTGGGCCCTTCAGGGTATCCACAGTCTGATGCATATGTTATTCACTATATGATGACACATCGTTTGCCCATGAATCTGAAACCATCTTAAGGACTATAGATCTCTGTCTTTCTGATGCCTCAAAGACCACAGGATTATTGATGGTCCCAGAGAAGGTTCAAATTCTGGCTCCCTTTTCTTACCTGGGATACATTATTCAGGGAAAAACCATTACCCCCAATCTATTACTATTCACACAGGCTCTTTAAAACCTTAAATGACTTTAAGACACTGCTAGGTAATATTAATTGGTTTTGTCCTGTCCTTCAACTCACCATAAAAGACCTTGGTCCTCTTTTCCATACCCTGTGAGGAGATCCTTCGCCTACATCCCCATGATGTCTTGCTCTAGAAGCACAGCAGGTTCTGAATGAAGTAAATATGGCACTCTCTAGGGCCGAGATAACTCATGCTGGTCCCCAACAGCCTTTGTTTCTCACTGTTTTTCCTACCCTACACACCCCTACTGGAGTTTTATGGCAAACTCATGGACCTTTGGAATGGCTACATATGGCCCATATGCCACTGTGCTCTATTACTCCCTTCTATGTTGCAGTGGATGCACTCATTGCCAGTGACCATGCTTGTTCCATACAACTTCTTGTCCATGAAGCAAATATTCTCATTGTACCCTTTACTTCCTGACAGCAACATTGGCTGTGGCAGTTCTCAGTCTCCTGGCAATCTGCCCTGGCAAATTTCCCAGGCACCACTGAGTGTCATTAGCCTGCTGATAATATCATTCAGTTTGCTACCCTTACACCTTTCAGATTTCCTTCAGTCATCTCACAGACACTCTTGAATAATGGCCTCCTAATATTCACTCATGGCTCCTCCAGTGGATGGGGGGCTTATGTTACCCCTGCTGCTTCCAGGGTGGAGGATACTGGGCTTGCTTCCACCCAGAAAACTGAACTATAAGCTGCCATCTGGGCTTTGGAAGATCACCCCAATGTTCCTTTAAATCTTTATTCTGACAGTGCCTATGTCTGCGGTGTTCTTCAGCACATTGAGACAGCCATCATCCTCTCCATCCAAGAACCCCTTTTTCACTTGTTTTATCAGCTCCAACTTATTGTCAGATGCAGGTCTGTACAATGCTTTATTGGCCATCTTGGTGTCCATACATCCTTGCTTGGGTCCCTGGTTGAGGGCAATGCTGCCGTCCATCAGTTGGTGACAGGGACCAACCTTGGTGCCCAGCCCCACTCAGGGTCTGTTCAATAGGCCATTCTTTCTCATTCTACCTTTCATCAAAATGCTGTTGCCCTCTGTGCTCCATTTGGACTGACTGGTGAGCACCTCCATCAGGTTGTAAATCAATGCCCTGCTTGTGTAATTCATTTGCCATAGTTTCTCTGGTGTGAGAAACTGAAACTGTAAATAAGGACTAAATGTATAATAGGTCATGTGAAATAGGAAGAAAAGGGGCAAAGGGGAAGGAAGCGGGAGGGCTAGGGTAAAGGATAGAAGGGAATGGGATTCATAGGAGAAAATGGAAAAATAGGAACAAAATCTTTGTAAATAGGGAGGAATGGAGGGGTTGAAGGGAGGGCTGGGCAAGGGTGAAAAAGAAGAACCAAGAGAGACTATGTAAAGGTGCAAATTTCCAATGATGAATGTCATTATATTGTATACCTAAAATGTACCAATGATTAGAATGAATAATTGATAATGTAAACTAGGAAGAAAAGGTCCAAAGGGGTAGGGGTAGTGGGAGGGGCAGGGGAAAGGAAAGAAGGGAAAGGAAAACTGATGAGAAATGGAAAATATGAAAATAAAGTCTTTGTAAATAGAAAAGGGTGGAGGGGGTGAAGGGAGGGCTGGGAATGGGGAAAAAATAAGAACCAAGATGCATCATGTAAAGGTACAATTCCCAATGAGAAATGTAATTGTGTTGTATACCTACAATGTACCAATAAAAGAATTTAATTTAAAAAAATACCCATTTGCCTTTTTGGCAGGAGGGTGTAAACCCCTGTGGGTCCTGGCCCAATCAGACATGCCAGATGGACATGTCTCATGTCCCAGGCTTTGGGTCTCTTCGAAGGGTCCAAATCACAGTTGATACCCACTCAGATTTTGTTTTTGCCACCGCCTGCTCAGGGGAGGCAGCCAATGAGGGAGGCAATGTCCTCTCTCATTGCCTGGCTGTTTTCAGTGTCTTGGGCCACCCTTAGGAGATAAAAAGTGATAATAGCTCTGCATATACAGCCTTCCTCAGGTTTTGTGCTGCCTTTCACATTAAGCTTACCACTGGCATTCCCTATAATCCTCAGAGCCAACCCATTGTTGAGCAAGCCAACCGCTCTCTCAAAACTCAATTATTAAAATGAAAGAGGGAATCCTCCCTTATACCTACAAAAGCAACAGCATATATTAAATTATACCTGGGCCTTTACACACTTGATTGTTATTCTGTGGAAGGCTCAACTCAACACCCACTGAATGACAATTTACTGATAAAGTTCAGTGGTCTCCAGGTCGAGTACTCTGGAGAGATCTACAAACTGGAGAAAGGAAGGGACCTAATCTGGTGTTAATGTGGGGCCGAGGGTATGCCTGTGTATTGACAGAGAGCACTGGTCCACTTGTGGGCCAGGACAGGCAATTCATCCATATAATGGACTGCAAGAAGACCCTGGTTCCATCCTTCTGGAAACTAATGCTCAGCCCTACTGTGAGCATGCCAGCAGTGGTGGAGGTCCCACCCAAGAGACTCAGGGGCAGCCACCAGATGAGAACAGCCCGATGACCAACTTGGGGCCAACTCAAGAAACTGACCCAGGATGCCATACAGATGGTGATTCAGAGTGGTAACACACAGAATCCCTCTGCCCTTTTCCTGGCCATTCTTGCTCTGATCTCCTTACAAGTAAGTCCTTGTGCTATCTCCTTTTGGACCTATTTCCCAGACCCATCTTTAGCCCATCCTCTTCCTTGGGAAAGTCCTGCTTCCATATCTATTTTTACCAATCAGTCCCACATCTTGTTGGGGCATTCTGATGCTCATGTCTGCCCTACATCTACCACCTATAATTACACTGAGAGAGCAGCGGGCCTCCCTCTCTGCCTCGGCCCATCTTCCCTCGGTCTCTCACATTAGATAATTGAAAAGACAGCCATAGTCCATAATGCATCAGGCACTGATTGAGATGAGTTGATGCTAATAAATAGTTTCACTCTCACTTCGACAGGTAATCCTCATAACCTTTCATGCCCCGACTCCTCTTGCCATAATGTCACTTGCTGTGTTCCTCTTTCAAAGTATGTTCCCTGGGAAGACTGTTGCACCCATGAAGTAACTGAAATGGTTATACAAAATACACATTTCCAGAATTGGTCTCACACAAAGTACAATGTTCCTGGCCACCTTCCACCACTTGTACTACATTTATCATCAAAATACTTTCAAAGAGATCTTCGGTAATTGGCTACCAGTTTACAAGTGAACTCTCTAGTTGTAGCTTAAAGAACAAGAGTCACACAGGGGCCAATAAGATCTGGCCAGGGGCTTGTGTGCAAAACCCTTCTGTGCTCCTAGTTGGACAGGTCAATATTACTCCAGAAGGGACTTTTTTGGTACTGGGGATCAAACTCGGGAGCTTGCGCTTGCGAGGCAGGTGGTGGAACCACTTAGCTAAATCCCAGCCCACTAGAAGGGACTTTTTAATGTCAGTTGCAAAAATTGTATCTCACTGCCGGCCTTACTAACATTAATAAGGATAAAGATGTCCTAATATTATATAGACTGTCCTTTGTCATGATACCTACTAACATTTCTGCACCTTGGTAACATGACCATGGACTGCAAGTACTGGAGTAAATACATGGACAGCTCACTCGCCCTGTCAGATGGTAGGACTTACTACCCTGAGAATTATGTCTCTAGTTACTCTGCTTACCACCACTGTGGTTGCATCCGTGGCCTTAGCACAAAATGTACGGAATGTGCAGTTTGTCAATCATTTATCAATAAATGCCCTTGAGACCCAGTAAGATGTTGATGTTAAACTGGAAGTACAGGTTAATGCCTTAGAAGCTACAGTGTTACAGATTGGTAATCAAGTTAATGCCCTACAATACCATCAAGGATTGCAGTGCTATGGTGAATACCTTCATGTTTACATCACTGCTGTTCCATACAGTGAGTCACAATGGGACTGGAAAAAGGTTGCTGCACATTTAATGGGTATATTTCATCATACCAATTTCAGCCTAGATCTCTAAAAGCTTCATCAACAGATCTTGTCCACTTAACATGCTCATGTCAGTTTCCTCACCCCTCAGGACCTGGCAAAATTGGTTCTTGATCTATTGAACAGAATCAATCCTTTCAACCTGGCCAAAGATAGCGTTGCTGTGTTCCTGGGAATTCTGACTTTCCTGTTGCTACCAATGATTTGTTTACTGGCCCTTTGAAGAGTCTTTTGAGTACAACTCACCAAACTTTTCTTGAGACAATAACTTCACAAGACACTTGACTTATACAATGTTGTTGAGATCAATCCTTGCTGTGGTCAGCATTTCTTATGGTTTTGAAGGTAGAGTAAGATTGCCTTCCATGTGATTTCTACATTTTCTTTATACATTCACCAGCCAATGCACCCCTGGTTGCTCTGATATTTTGGGTATTGTGAATAGTGCTTGCATGAACTGTGGTGCACAAATACTTCTGCAGGACTCTGCTTCCAATTCTTTGAGTACATACCTGAAATACAATTGCTTCATCATGTGTTTTTCTACTTGTATCCATTTATGCTGTGTTCTGCAGCAGCTGTAGCATTTTACATATCCATTCAGTGCCCCAGGGATCTGGTTTTTAACATTCTCATCAATGCTGGTTAGTTGTTGATAACAAAATTTATGGTGTGAAACCTAGCAGTTCTCACTGAAGGTTGTTTGCATGTGAGAAGTCACCTCACTCTTGCTGCTTGCAGATTTCACTCTGTGTTTGATCTTCTCTGGAGTGATTATGTCTGGTGAGGATCTCTGTCATTGCACTCTTATTGTTGCTGACTTTCTGTATATTCTCATCCTTCATCATCTAGAAAGTGGTGTGCCACCATTTTTTCAAATTTCTCTGGCCCCTTTCTCTCTTTTCAGTTCTCCCCCACTGCTCATTCTGGCTCATTGTGTTCACATATCCGTGAATCTTTCCTCTGTTTCTGCAGTTTTGTATCTCTCTGAACTCCAGACATAACAGTATCCATTGTCCTACCCTCTAGTTTGCTGGTTCTTTTCACTTTGGGCTCTGCTCCTCTCTGTCAGATCTGTGCCCCCTTCAGCTCCTCAACTTGAAGTCACTATTGAGTGTTCTCTTACTTTCTAACTCTGCCTACTAACCCAGCCTGGGTGTCTTACTGACACTTCTGAAATGTTTTTCTGTAATGAGACATCAAGAACTTGCCCAGGCTGGGAGTTCGCCATCTCCTCTCTGGCCGAATTTAGGATGCCCTTGGTCTTTGTTCGGTGACAGTAACATTTCAGGTTATATATAAACAAATATGCATGTAAGATGATTTGGAGAGTGAGGTTTGGCTGTCATAAGTGGGCACTGGGTATGTGGTGGCACAGGTGGTATAGACAATGGGCGTAGTGTTTGTACCTGGAGTGATCCTTTCTGAGCCCATGGTCTGCCAGCAGGACACATGGGGTGTGATAGCTGAGGACTTAGTCCAAAGGATGTCACCACACTCATTGTCAGCCTTATTGCACTAAAATATCCACCTCTCTGGAGTCTTGAGAAGATGCAGTGGACAACAACATGTATGGTTATAGTATATAGAGGGAAACTGATGATTTCAATATTCTAGAAAGAATTGTCCTTGTGAATATGAACTGAACAAGCAAAATCACTAACACAAGATACAGTGTTACAAGAGAGCAGTTCTGGGGGTAGTATTTGAATATTATTGTCTTATCATAAGATAAGAACCCTCTGCTGTGCTGAGCCTCCAAATGAGCCACCATCATCCTCATCTCTAGGCCAAGTACTGGCACAGCTTCCACATGGTACGTATTTAATCAGAGGGTGATTAAAATGGCACACATGTGTATTAAATACAGAGAAACCTGTACTGAGGAGACAGTGGGCCACACACAGGAGAGGGCAGAGCATTGCCAAGACAGAGGCAGGGTCCCCTGGTCCTTTTCCACACTACCCTTGAAGGATACACAAATCTGTCAGGACACAGAGCTAACACTCCAGTGGGGTGCTGTTTACATGCCATTGTTCCCTTACAGGAGGTAGGAACCTTGGCTGGGAAATTGTGATCATTTTCTTTGATCACACAGGTAAGACCAATAGATCACTGGGGAAATGAGAAAATCTTTGGAATTTGCCTGATTAGTGGAAATATAATCTACAAGATATTCAAAGAAAATTAGCATTTTCTATTTCCAAGCTATATCTGGTTCTTGTTTCTTTGTTTAGGGAACATTTTAAGTTGCTCTACTGGAGTGTTTGCAAGCAGAATTGAGTAGGAGTATGGAGGTGTACCCTAGAGACATGGTTTTGAAAGTCTGGGCGCTATGGAAACACCACTGTTACACAGAAATAGTATTACTTTAGAAATGAGTTTCAACTTGGAAGAGAATGAAATGTAATTAGAGATGTATTCACTAGGTAAAGTTCATTAAAAATCTATAAAATAGTCAATTTTGCATAAAGAAAAGATATTTTTCCAAATGTTTTTGTAAAGAGCAATATAAAATTATATGCATTTTTATATACAGCACAACATCTTGGAGAATATTTGAATTGTGAAAAGGTTAAATGTTGTTAATTAAATTGTGAAGCCATTGTTCTTTTTGTGGTGAGAACACAACATCCACTTTGCTAAACTGTCTGAGAGTACAATATGTCACCACTCACCACAGTCCCCATGCCGTATCACAGATCTTGTCCACTCCTGCTTCCTGGGTGGCTGTGACTCTGCCCCTGTGCCCTCTGTCACCCCAACCCTGAGGAAGCCACTGCCTAAGCCTCTGGCAAACACCACCCTGCACTCTGCTTCTAGGAGATTAACGCTTTCACCTCCACACGAGTGAGAGCAAGGAGTGTTTATCTTTCTCAACTCACTGCTGTTGGAGGGGCTGTTATTAGAAAAGCAAAGATAGCAAAAGTTGGCAAGAATGTGGAGAAAGGGGAATGCTGTTGTTGGGAAGGTAATTTTAGTCTTATGGGGACAGACTTAGAACTTATCAAGAGATTAAGAACAGAACTATTCTATGACACAGCAGTCTCACTCCTGGGGACGTGTCCAGGAAAGGAGCCAGCCTTCTGTGGAGACATTTCCCTCCAATGGTCTCTGAGGCATTATTCATAAGAGCCAAAATCCAGAATCACACTTTTCCAGCCATGTATGAGTAGAAGATGAAGTGTGGTAAATTATAGACCCAGAATACCGTTCTACCTTAAAGAAGTAAGCCCTGTCATTAATGGCAGTGCAGTTGAAGTTCATGGTCTTATGTAAAATAAACCTGGAGCCAAAAAGCAGAAGTTACTTTTTTAACTGTGTATCAGCACAATGACAACTGATTTGTTTCTATTTGGGTCACCAGCATTTGAAAATCAAACACATTAACTCCTCCTGAAGTCAGGAAGGAGTTCCAGGCCAACCTCAGATCTGCTCATTGCCATATCCGACTCACTGCCAGCCACTGGGATGGTCCTGTTTCCAGATGCACCCAGCCTCACCCATTCCTTAGGGTCCCTGGCTGAGGATCCCCAGGAATCCCAGCCCTCACTTTATCATTCATTCCTTTGAGGCCCACAGGGACCCACCAAACAGCTCCACAGTTGGGCAGGTTGTGCAACATCTGTGGGTCTGAGGGACAAGTGGGTCCAAAGCATCACATCGTGCTTGCTACAGATAAAGGAGGAAACACAGACCTCAGGGTGTGAACCATTTCAATCACTTATTAGGTCTCAGACCCTAGGACTCAGGGCCTCCATGTGGAGAACCAGGCACAGTGTCCTGCTGCATAGCCTGTGCCAAGTGACATCGGAAAGTGGATATTCTTTACACACCCTCCTGCCTGCCTGAGACCTGAGTTAGGTTAGGGTTTATACTTTGTAAATTTGTTCCTCTCTTTCTTCTATGTTTAAAGCCCTGGAGGGAACACTGACCATCTGAAATGAGCCCGAGTACATCTGGCAGTTCCAGAGTCAGCTCTAATTCATTTGGTCAACAAGCACTGCAGTCACCAGAAGAAACTCTTCTGTGACTGAAGCATACCCTGCCTCACGCCGGGTGGCACTGCCCACCTTCTTGCTTGAAGGCTGAAATCTCTGTACATTAATTCTATGATAAATTCCACCTGTACTTCTGCAGGGCTGCCTATGTGACTAGAATGAATTCTTTCATCAAAGAATACAAGGGCAAGGGGTGGTCTCCACAGGGCATCGGTGCCCACTTCTTGGTGACATCCACGTGGCCCCAACCCCCCCTCGGATGTGGCCCCTGCACTGCCCCCGCTTCCTCCCCATCAGCCTCCTCCTCTGCACTGCTTGCCCCCAGCTCCTATAGAAAGCCTTCAGCCCGGCCCCCTGCACAGCTGGCTTCTGCCTCTGCCCCTTACCCCACCTCCTGCTGGAGAGCTCATCTTCCGTGACCCCTGCACCAGCATCATCTCCTCTGCACCGTCCCACCACCCCCTCTGCCTCCAAGTGTTCCTGTCAGTTCCGACACCGCTGTGTCACTCTCCCTGCCCTCCTGTGTGCCCGTGCTTTGGGAGTTGGACTCCAGTTGAAGTTTTCTCCCTTCCCAGTGCCTTGGTTTGGTTTGTAGCAACTATTTAATAAATGCATAATCAGTATCTGGACTCTTGTGTGGTTACTATCTACAGTCACTGGGAAGTGACATTTCTTTTACTTGTCATACACACTGTGTCCAATTTTTCTCCCCAAATTTTGCCCAATACTCTAAACTTGCAGAAATTTAACTTTTCTCAAAGTGTTTGTCTCTATCATTATTCAGAACACAGAGGGACACAGTATGTGTTCCGTTTTGCTGTGTTTTACCTGTTGTCCAGTGCAGTGCTTCATGGATGCTACATGGACAGTGTATGGTGGTTGTTTATTATTTTCTCTCTCCTCTGAATATTCTGCTATTGGGTTTTCTTTTGCCACTAACCTTTACAATGTGTAATTTTTCAGTCTTCCTCTTGTCTTGGACTGAAAACTTGTGTGGCGATTGGGGGTTGGTGGTAATAAGTAGGCCTGAGAAGATTTTGCCCTTAAAGACTTCACTTTGGTTCCTATGATTTTGTCCTCCCATTACCAAGAACAACTCATGCTCCTTAGGTGAGATAATCCCTACTCTGATCCATGGTGTGATTCACTGGAAGAGAAGGAGGTTACCACCCTGCTCAAGGACAACCTGGCCTCCACTCACTCACCTTGAGGTGAAGAAGGAAGAGGCCCACTAGCAAGAGGCCTGCGGTAGATGGTCAGGCTGGCTCTTGTGAGGCAGGTTCTCTTCAGATGCTGGGTTTCATGCAGAGCGAGGTGGGAGTGATCAGAATCCAGACAGGAGGCAGAGTGATGAGCAGGGGGCTCCTGAGGGCACCTGAAGCAGCTCCTCTGAGACCTGAGCCAGTGCAGGGAGACCATTAACTCAGGGCCTCATGTGCAGAGATGAACACTCTACAGGGAATTTCTGTCTTCTGGTTTATTTGTCTGTAGAATCATCTTGGCTGCATGAGACGATGACAAGACCCTGAAACAATAAACTTATCATACAGATGAATGGCTATGGAGTCTGTGGCCACATTGTGCTGTTCCCAGGGCTCTCTCTGAGAAATTGTGCACAGGGCAGACTGAGGCAGCCCCAGGGGAATTTTTACCTAAAACTTTCACAGTTAATTACATTTGAAGTAGTACACTTTATGTGGATTCACAACACTACTGTAGAAAATAAAGAAGCTCCGTAGCTGGTTAGATGTTTATTTTCGTTACAGGAGACAACTTTATGTGATATTATGAAATACTGCATGTGTCAATGCCATTTTTCTTTTAGTGTCTTTCCTTCACCATGTGAACCTGTTACCCATAGCTCGTGTCACTCTTACCCCATAAATGTGGCTCTTTGTGTCCTGAGCAAGGAATTGAGCAGAGCACACAGCAGTGGTAAGGATGGAGGAATTTGTTAAAGGAAGGTACAGTGCTCAGGTGGGGAGTGGGCTGATGAGAAAACTCAAGAGTGGATTTGACTGAACCAGCCCTGTCTACTTTAGGGTCTGAGGTTTTCATTGGGAACTTTCCAGTGCCATGTGGTGGGGTTAAGGGGACTCTGTCCTGTTGGGAATGTCCATGCTCACATGAGGAGGAGCATTTTTGCCTTCATATGGGCCTTGTTGGAACCGGTGTTGGAGGCTGACTAAGGCTGTGGAGGAGGAGTGTCAAATCCACAAGGCTAATGATGTCATAACGTCCATGTGGTCACCCTCGGGTTCCCCAAACCAGATAGAGCACATGTTTTGGGGCTGAGGGCAGACAGAGGTCAAGAAGTGTGATAATGGCCTGAGGGGATTTCTTAGGCTCATGTCAGGATGTTAAGGAAATACGGTCCTCAGGAGTCAGGAGGCCCTGTTTATCATGGGCCTAACTGTATGATGTGTCCGCCACTGTCTAGCTCCTGTCTCAAGACCACCACTTTGATCTAGTCTTCCACTCTTGGTATTTGTTACCCCTCAGAAAATATTGGAGGAGATTAAACTGCCTGGCTCAGTTTTGAACACGATGACTTTTCCACACCGTGGGGACTGGTGAAGCGCTGGTGCAAGCTGAGTTAGAGAGAAAGATTTCACCAGATGTCTGCAGCTGAGGCTCAGCACAGCTCTGTGACATCTCCACCAACCTCCTCATTTCTGTTTCCTGGTGAAAGACTCTGGGTATTTTTAAAGGCTCTCCATGCAGATACCCACTTGGTATTAATCAGTTTCATTATTGCCCCTTCTAAATAATTATTTCAAAATTGTCCTTTATGGGGAATTGAACTTCCCTTCAATAGGAAGATTCCATATAGCACTTGAAATTTAAATTTTGTGGGATTTCACCTGAAATTTGTCATTGTTTGAACTGGTGGATTGACTTGGCCCTCCTGTTGGAGATTCCTGCCCAGATAGAGGTTGACACTAGTCACCTAGAGCAGGGTAGGTTGGAGCCACCAGCCCTGTTCCTGTGTGAGGATGTCTGCAAGGAGCTTGCAGTGCAATCATAAAAAGTGCTTTGTTACCATACGTGGACATGTGCAGGGGGAATGGGGGAATGGTGGGCTGGGCTTCATCACTTGGATTTACCTGGGTGCTTGACTGTCTGTACCTCTTTAGTTCTAAGGTAGTGGTTCTGTGGCTTGGTTTCGTGTGTCCTTCAAGACATAGGACATTATTCATTTGCTGGCTCTGGGGAGCATTGGGTCTTTTGTGTTGAAAATGGGTTTTCTGGACAGAGGATCTGAGTTCTTCCCACTTCCTTGTGTTTGATTTATGCTACTGCCTGCTCTGCATTAATCTTGCATCTGTGCAGGTGATTTGTGACTTCCTTTGGACTGTATAGATCTGTGAAAATGTTGGTTCTGATATTTTTGTTGTGCTATCTCTGTAATCTCATCTATTGTTATTGCCTTTTTTGTGTTTCTGTGTGCTGCTGCTGCTTTTTTTTGTGGATATATTGAGGATTTGTAGCACAAAAGAGTTTTGCATGTGGAATTTGGTGCTGTAGCTTTATTCTCCCAGGTATTGGCCAAAATGGTAATGAGTCCAAGATTTTTTATGCTCAATCTAGTAAAGTTCCTAGAGAACATGGAAGCCACAGAGAGTATCCCAACAACTCACTGCTAAGATGCCTGTTAGCTAACTGTGGAAAATTTAAGGAAGATGGTTAAAGACAGAGGCTGATAATCTGTAAGTCTGGTCTTGGTATAATTTAGAATTGCTGCCTGAAGAATAGTTCTCTGAATTAAAATTCCCCAGGTGGTTCTACCTTGTAAAAAGGAAGTGGGGAAATATTCCTACATACAGATTTTTATGAAATTATTTGAATGGCTCCAGTTTCTAAATACCCTAGGCTCTAGAACCCAACATAGAAAGACCCCTGCTTCCCACAGGCACTTTTCAAAAAGGAATCCATGCTTGACTGGTGTCCAGTATGGGGCCTTGCTGCATCGATGAGGGGCTACCTTCCCCATCTCCTGAGCTGATAGTTTCCTGTTCTCTTCCAGCTGCTTTTCATCCCCAGCCAAGGCAGATGACTCTTTGCCTCTGTCCTTACCACTATCTGTCCCATCAGTTCCACCAGGATTGAGATCAGGAAACAATCTAACACTTCACTTTATTCAAGGGAGCCTGAATCTGTCCCTTTATGGGATGTGTCAGATGGGGATGGAGGAGTTCTCAGAGTACATGTTCTTCGCTCAGTGATAGCCATGCCTCAGTGTAAACAAAGGTTTCATAGTGTTTCTCATCAATTTAGGAGTGAATTTAATGAGGTGAGCATAACTTCTGTCTGACTTTGAGGGATGAGACTGCAATGTTTTCTCACTGTTGCACTCCTGGTGAAAAAGAACATATTCTTAAAAATACCGTGGAAGTACATCAGTAACTCTGACAGTAACACTCCAGACCACTACGCCCAGAGGCCGTGAGAAGACATAGTCCCTCATACAGACTCTAAATGTATCCTGAATATTCCATCTATAAAGGGAGAATCCAGCATTTGGTAACATGTATTTCAGAAGACATAAGAATGTATCAGTTATGACAGGTTCAAGGAGATAACAGAAGAAATAAGGAGAATCTTGCTGTATTTTTAAATATCTTCTAAGAGACCTTCTAAAAGTACAGTGGATCCTTCCCTTATGAACTCAGTTCATTTGCAAGGGCTGCTTATAACTCAAGTTGGTCAATTGAAGGCTCAGGCTCCTCCACACAGGCTTCAACATCTCTCTTCTGTATACAGCCAAGTATCAGTGTCTTTGGAGAGACACTGGCCCAGGTTTTCTCTGTGGGAGACCAGATGGGAAGAATGAGGCCTCCTTCTGAGCACTGAGAAGAAAGAGGGCACACAAGCATGTGAACATGCTGCAGGGAAAAGTAAAACCACCTGAGGTTAAGTTGTTTAGCCAGAGAAGTATCATGGAGGGTGGGATTCAGATGAGTCCTGAGGAACCCTAATTGAATCTGAGTGACTAAAGCTACTGTGCACCAGTCACTTGGGGCTCTATGTTGAGGGGAGACAGGAGCCCACCATGTCTCTTAACAGATTTTAACTTGTTTCTGTGTCTCTTTATTTTTCATCCTTGTCACCCCTTGGTCAGGTTCAAGCTTGTAGGCTGCTTCTTACATTTCTCAATTAATGCAACACGGGAAAAGATGTTATAATGTTCCTTGCAGAACTCCTTAAGGGTTAAATCTGTATCTGAGACCATCTGAAAGCACAGGGTGGCTGGCGTTTGGGTCTAACACAAGACTCAAGCTAAAACTAAAATTCCAGTTGTAACCCAAGTTGTTCATATGTTAGGCCAGTCATAACTCAAGTGCATGAACACTGACCTAGTATTTTTTTGATTAAATTCTTTTATTGGTACATTGTAGGTATACAACACAATTACATTTCTCATTGGGAACTTGTACCTTTACATGATGCATCTTGGTTCTTATTTTTTCCCCATTCCTACCCCTCCCTTCACCCCCTCCACCCTTCGCTATTTAAAAAGAATTTATTTCCATTTTGTCCTTTTCTCATCATTTTTTCCTTTCCCTTCTTTCCTTTCCCCTGCCCCTCTCACTAACCCTACCCCTTTGACCTTTTCTTCCTATTTTATATTATCAATTATTCATTCTAATCATTGGTACATTTTAGGTATACAATATAATGACATTCATCATTGGAAATTTGCACCTTTACATAGTCTCTTGGTTCTTATTTTTCATCCTTGCCCAGCCCTCCCTTCAACCCCTCCATTCCCCCTATTTACAAAGATTTTGTTCCCATTTTTCCATTTTCTCATATTAATCCCATTCCCTTCTCTCCTTTCCCCAAGCCCTCCCACTTCCTTCCCCTTTGCCCCTTTTCTTCCTATTTCACATTACCTATTGTACATTTAGTCCTTATTTACACTTTCAGTTTCTCACACCAGAGAAACTATTCAGTATTTATACATGTGTGTCCTATTTATTTCACTTAGGAGTATCACCTCAATGTGCAGCCACTTAGCTATAAATGTCTCTAATTTCTCATTTTTTATGGCTGAGTAGTACTCCATTTTATTTTTAAAAACCACATTTTCTTTATCCAGTCTCCAGTTGATGCCCATTTGGGCTGTTTCCAAGTTTTAGCTATTACAAACTGTGCTGCTATGAACATGGGCACACATATATCACTGTGGTATAATTCTTTTAATTCTTTGGGGAAGATCCCCAGCAGTGGAATACCAGGGTCGAATGGGACTTCCAGCCCTAGTTCTTTAGGGTACCTCCATACTGATTTCCACAGTGCTTGCACCAGTCTACACTCCCACCAGCAGTGGAGCAGGGTTCCTCTTTCCCCACAGCCCCTCCAGCATTTGTTATTGGTTGATTTCATGATAGCAGCCATTCTTTCTGGAGTGAGGTGGAATCTCAGCATTGTTTTCATTTGCATCTCTCGAATGACCAGTGATGTTGAACATTTTTTCATGTATTTATTTGCTATTTCTACTTCTTTGACTGAGAAATGTCTGTTCATTTCAGATGCCTATTTTTGGATTGGGTCTTTAAATTTGGGAGGTCTGATCTTTTTAAGTTCTTTATAGATTTGAGATAGTAGACCTTTGTCTGAGGAAGAGAAGGTGAAGATTTTTTCCCACACTGTGGGTTGTCTCTTCACACTGCTGGTGGTTTCTCTTGCTGTGCAGAAGCCTTTTAATAAGAAGAGATCCCACTTGTTGATTGTTTGTGCTAGTTCACGGGCAACTGAGGTTTTGTTCATAAAATCTTTTCCTACACCGATGTCTTCAAGGATTCTACCTAACCTCTGTTCCAATGGGTCCAGAGTTTCTATTTTAATATTTAGATTTCAATCCATTTTGCTTTTAGTTTAGTGCATGGTGAGAGATATAGGTCTAGTTTTAATCTTTGGCAAGTTGAAGCCCAATTTTTCCAGCACCATTTATTAAAGAGGCTACCTTTCCTCCAGTGAGGGTGTTTGGCTCCTTTATCAAAGATGAGATGGCTGAGTGTGTCTGGAGATGTTTCTGCATCTTCTAATCTGTTCCACTGGTCCTCAAGTCTGTTTCTTTGCCAGTACCATGCTGTTTTTATCACAGCAGCTTTGTAGTAGAGTTGCAGGTTGGGGATTGTGATACCCCCTGCCATGTCTCTGTTACCTACAATTGCTTTTGCTATTCTGGGTCTCTTCTTGTTCCAAATGAATTTTTGTCTTGTTTTCTCAAGGTCCATGAAGTCTGCTGCTGGGATCTCAATTGGAATTGCATTAAATCTATAGAGCAGTTTTGGAAGTATGGCCCTTTTCACTATATTATTCCTTCCCACCCGGAAGCAGGGGATGTGTGTCTATTTTCTGATATCATCTTCAATCTCTCTTTTCAGAGTGCCATAGTTTTCAGAGAAGAGGTCTTTGATTTCTTTCGTTAGGTTGATTGCTAGGTATTTCAGTTTTTGGATGCTACTGTGAAAGGAATTATTTGCCCTATTTCTGTCTCAGTGAGTCTGTCATTGGTGTAGAGGAAAGCTATTGATTTTTGTGTGTTGCCCTTGTAACCAGCTACTTGACTGAATTTGGTTATTAAGTCTAAAAGACTTTTGGTGGAGTTCTTGGGGTCTTCTATATAGAGTATCATGTCATCTGCAAATAATGACAATTTGACTTCTTTATTTCCTATCTTTATTCCTTTTATTTCTTTCTCTTGTCTAATTGCTGTGGCTAATGTTTCCAGAACTATATTGAACAAGAGCGGTGATAGTGGACATCCTTGTCTTGTTCCTGATTTTAGTGTGAAGGATTTCAGTTTTTGACCATTTAGTATGATATTGGCTATTGGTTTTTCATAGATGGCTTCTATCAGTTTGAGGTAGAGACCATCTATTCCTATTTTTTGTAGGGTTTTTATCATAAATGCATGTTGGATTTTGTCAAATGCTTTTTCTGCATCTATGGAGATAATCATATGGTTTTTTTCCTTGGCTCTATTGATATAGTGTATTACATTGATTGATTTTCATATATTGAACCATCCCTGCATCCCTGGGATGAATCCCACTTGATCAAGGTGTATGATCTTCTTGACGATCTTCTGCATTCTGTTTGCCATTATCTTATTAAGGATTTTTGCATCTATGTTCATTAGTGAGATTGGCCTATAGTTGTCTTTTTTGGTTGTGTCTTTCTCTGCTTTGGGGATCAAGGTGATGCTTGCTTCCAGGAATGAATTTGAGAGTATTGCTTCCCTTTCAATTTCTTTGAAGAGTTTAAACAGTAGTGGCAGCAGTTCCTCTCTAAATGTCTTGTAGAATTCAGCAGTGAAGCCATCATGGCCAGGGCTTTTCTTAGTTGATAAGTTTTTAATTACATTTTCAATTTTATTGGTTGATATTAGGTTGTTCAGAATTTTTAGGTCTTCTTGCTTCAACTTTGGTAATTCATATGTATCTAGGAATCTGTCCATTTCTTCTGTGTTGTCCATCATATTGGCATATAGGTTCTGGAAGTAGGTATTGATGATCCTCTGTATTTCTGCTGGGTCTGTTGTAATTTCACCCTTTTCATTCCTAATTGCATGGATTTGGGCCTTTTCTTTCCTTTTTCTGATAAGGTTGGCTAAGCGTTTGTCAATTTTGTTGATTCTTTTGAAGAGCCAACTCTTGGCTTCATTGATTTTTTTGTATCATTCTCTTAGTCTCCATTGCATTGATTTCTCCTCTGATCTTTATAATTTCCTCCCTTGTATGAGCTTTGGGGTTGTCCTGCCCTTCTTTTTCTAGAAGCTTGAGATTCAGCATCAGGTTGTTTAATTGGGCTCTTTCTGTTTTCCTAATATGAGTATTCACTGCTATGAATTTCCCTCATAAGACTGCTTTCATTGTTTCCCACAGACTCTGATTGTTGTATTGTCATTGTCATTTAATTGAAGGAACTGTCTGATTTCTTCTTTAATTTCCTCTGTGACCCATTGGTTATTCAGAAGTGTGTTGTTCAATTTCCATGTGTTTGTGAAATATTTTGAATTTCTTTTGCTATGGATCTCTAATTTCATTGCACTATGGTCTGATAATACACAGAGGATAACTTCAATTCCTTTGCACTTACTTAAACATGTTCTATGTATGAGTATTCTGATTTTCTGGGGTGGAAGACTCTGTAAAGATCTGTTAAGTTCATTTGTTCAAGAGTTCGGTTGAGTTCTAGTATTTCATTATTTATTTTTTGTCTAGTTGATCTATCTATTTGTGACAGTGGGATGTTGAGATTCCGTGTAGGGGACAGGGGAAGGGGACGTTACCAGAACCTCTGCAGTGAGTCCTGGTCTCCTGCGAGCCACGGCAGCACATGGCGAATTACAGGAAAGGTAGAAAAATGAGACTAAGAAGCTGAGCTTTGGGTCTGATCAGTGCTGCTCTGGGCAGCAAAGACAAAGCCCCCAGCTTACCACACCTTTTATTCAGTACATCGGGAGAAACAAATGTAACAAATGACTTGCAGAGAGTTCAATAGTTCACATTGGGATAAACAAGGTGTAACGGAAGGCTTGCAGAGAGTTCAGTACATCTCCGGCAAACAAGATGTTAATCAGTCCAAGAACAATGAGGAACTGAGCAGATGTTTGTTCTCCCAGGATGTTTGTTGTCCTGGAGAATCACAGCATCACTGGATCACTGAAGTCTCAGTTGTGACCGGAGGCCAAACTGGAGTTATTCTGTAGCTGGGCTGTAGGCAAGAGAACTAGGCTAACCAAATGATTTTTCCCTAGAATTATGTAGCATTGCTCCCAACAATCCCACGCTACAATTGTATTAGTGCATATATGATTTTTCATGTCTGTTAGTATTTGTTTTATATAGTTGGGTGCACTAGTGTTTGGTGCATAGATATTTATGATTGTCATCTCTTCCTGTTGGATTCTTCCCTTTACAAGGATGTAGTGTCCTTCTTCATCTCTCTTAATCAGTGTTGGTTTGAAATCTACTTGATCTGCAAAGAGAATAGCTACTCCTGCTTTTTTTCAGGTTCCTGTCACATGGAGTATTGTTTTCCACCCTTTAACTTTCAGTCTATGAGTTTCCTTTTGAATTAAGTGTGTTTCTTGTATGCAGCATATTGTTGGATTTTGCTTCTTGACCCATTCTGCCAGTCTATTTCTTTCAATTGGTGAATTGAGACCATTAACATTGATGCTTATAACTGTGGACCAAGAGCAGTAGTACAGCTGCTCAGAAGCTCCTCCCTCTGGGCCAGGAGCAGCAGGACTCAGTACCATGGTCTGGTGGTCTGGTGTCATCTGCGTCTTTGTAGTGTGGAACCAGGTGGCTGCCTGTCTGCAGCAGGGTCCTGACCTAGCTTTAACAGAACAGAGAGTCGAAGCCATGCATTTTACAATGTCATCTGCTCCAAATATTAGGAAGAAGTTATGAAAGCTGGAGGCAGAACCTGAAACTCCACTTTCAGCCTTGGTGAGGAGACCTTCACAGATTATAACAACTGGGCCCTGTTAGAGGAGTCAAAGAAGGATAAGAGCTTGGAGAAAAAGACGCAGTGTTTGGAGACTCTAATTCTACTGCCACCTCAGGGTATCTCTCAAGGCCTCCAAAAACTTTTCTGGCAAGGATTAGGTAAAATCAGTGTGTGCACTGCTTAAAGGCAAGCAATTGGAAAGGGTGTCACAACCAGAAGATAAGGGTCAGCAGGACAATAACCCTTTTGAAGCCCAGGATCAGGGTTGTTCTTGTGAGAAGCAGAGGCAGTACCTGGACTGAAGAAGTCTGAGTATTTTCCAGGCTCCAGTCAAAAGAAAACACCAGCCCTGGAGAGATTCACCATGGTATTTTCTTAGATTTTAAAGAGAAATGTATGTAAATGCTCCTCTAACTATTCCATAAAATAGAAACATAGGGAATGTTTTCACACACATTTTATGCAGTCATTATTATCAGCACACAAAACTGATAAAGACACAACAAAAAAGAAAAGTATAGATCAATATCCTTGAAAAACATAGATACAAAACTCTTCAATAAAATACTTGCAAATAGAATTTAAAAATCATACACCATGATCAAGTTGGTTTTATTCTTTTTTAAAAAAATGTATTTTATTGGTACATTTTAGGTATACAATATAATGACATTCATCATTGGAAATTTGTCATTGGAAATCATATTCTCTGATTGTAAGGATTACTTAATGTCCAGAAATCAATAAATATAGTGGGTGACATAAATAGAATTGAGCCTGAACATTACAGAGCATTTCAGCATAATAATGGCTATATTCTCAATCCCAGAGCAAGCTGTTTAATGGGTGGGTAAACTCTGAAAGATTTCCAGTAAACACTGGAGCTTGAGCAGTTGTCTGTTCTCACCACTCTTATTCAAAATAGTATTGGAAACTTTATCAAGAGAAGGAAATAAAAAAAATACAAATAGGAAAAGAGAAAATCAAATTATTCTTCATTGCAGATAACATGTTATGGCTTGTGTTTAGATGTCCCCCCAAAGCCCCATGTAGACATAGGTGGCTGGATCATAGGTTTGTGCTGTTAGGATCAAGGACTTGATGTGGGATTAATTCATGGTATGATTCTAGGACCAAGGGTGTGAGTGCTACCCACCCTAAGGGCAGGTAGCCTGGGTGAGATATAAGGGACAGAAGGAACTGTGGGTCTGTCTTGTCACTTGTTTCTTATTGACTCTGCTGCTTGTTTTCTCCTCTGTGATGCCCTTTGCCATACCACCCTGCCTTGGAGCCAGCCAACTATGTACTGAAACCTCTACAAGCTGTGAGCCTATTGGAAGCTCTGCAAACTTCTAACCACCTGACCAGGGGTATGGCAGCAGGATAACAAAAGACAAGACAAGATCTTTACTGCTTAGATGAGGGCCCAGGGTGGTCAGAGCTCTTACCAGGCCAAGACACTGTCTCCTGGAACTCGCCACTATTTATTAATCACACAGCTTCTTGAAGGGGTAAGGGACTGTGCAGGAAACAACAGATGGAGAGCACTGATGTGAGCAGGGTCCTAGCAACAAGGAATGGAGACATTCCAGCAGGAACAGCTCATTGATTAATGGGAAATTTGGTTTTTCCAGATTAATTTCTGGATCTATAGAAGTTTTCTGTACAAGTCATGCTGCCCTTAGCTGCAGTATTGTCTTGCCATTCAAGACATCACAGCATCATGGATCATAGAGACCTCCACTGTAACCAGAGGTGTGGGGAGTTGTTCCTTTCCTATACCAACTTCCAGCCCTCCAGTAAGGCATTGTGGGCTAATAAGCAGACTCAGACTTTTAATATGAGAAGCCAAGTCATAAATTTTCAATTTGCTCAAGGTGGTCTCCAGCATGAGCCCATATTAACCTTTCTTCCTTTAACTTTAGGTATCTGGTATTTTGACTCAGAAAAGAGAAAAGTAACTAAGACAACATAACTATATAGCTAGAAAAATCTAGAGTCCACTACAATTTCTTAAAATATTAAATCCAGCAGAGTATCAGGAAGCAATGTCAATATACAAAAATGAGTAGGTTTATATGATATATAAAATAGAAAATCAGGAAAAAACCTCCAAAATAGACACACAAACACACTACTTTGAAATAAACCTATGTAATGAGATATAAGATCTCCACAATGGCAATTATGCATCAGTAAATAAAGAAATTTAAGAAGACACTAGAAGGCAGAAAGACCTCCCATGTGCTTGAAGAGACTTAATATTGTTAGAATGTCCATACTACCAAAAATGATACCAATGACATTCTTCAAAGAACAATAAAAAAATCTTAAAATCTATATTGAAGAATTCATATGAAGACCCTGAGAAGTGAAAGCAATCTTGAGAAAGAGGAACAATGCTCTAGGCACCACAACACCTTATTTCAACATATCCTACAGTGATTTTGTTTATTATTTCAATTTCTATTTTTTATTAGTACGCATTTTCATAATGAGTACATCCTATGTGGGGAGTTGGTACTGGAACATAACACATCAAAACTAATTTTTCATCTCTTTCCCTTTCTGTTCCCCAAACAGGGTAGTATTGTTTAATGGATAAGAATAGATGAACTGAAAATGAGCCCATGCATCTACAGCCATCTGATCCTCAACAAAGTAGCTAAAACATATTGTAGAAAAGAGCCTCTTTAAACAAATGATACCAAGAAACTGGACACAACCTATAGAAGATTCAAACTAGATCCCGTGTCTCAATCTGTTCAAAACTGAACTCAAAATGGACCAAAAATCTTCATGTAAGACTTGAAACTGAGAGTAATATAGGAAACACTTCATGATATTGGTACAGGCATCGATTTCCTGGACAGGATCTAATATCTCAGGAAATAAAAGCAAGAACTGACAAATGGGATTTCATGATATTAAAAGGCTGCCCAGAAAGGAAACAATAAGCAGAATGAAATTATGATCTATTGAATGAGAGAAAGTCTTAGTTAACTGTTCACTTGACTGATGATTAATATGCCAAATATATAAAAACCCCTCTAGAAATTTAACTCTAAAACTACACATAACCCAAGCAATAAATGAAGCAAATATCTGAATAAGCACTTCTGAAAAGAAGTACAAATGACTATATTTATATGACAAAAGTTCAACACTTGTAGCCACTTGGGAAATGCAAATTTAAACTATATTCAGATTCCATTTCATCCCAGTCAAAATGGCTGTCATCTGGAACACAAAATACATGTACCTATTCCCTAAGATGAATGAATGCAAAGATGTGCTGCAAACATGTACTAATAAAATATAAAAAACAAAGAGAAACTTTTTTAAAAAGTAAGATGTACATGCCTCAACTCCCCATGAGGAATGTGATCATATATACCGCTATCATGTACTATTAAAAAATAAAAATTAAAAAAAGCATATAAAATACAACAAATGCTGGTGAGGATTCATGGCAAATGGAACACTTATACATTGTTGGTAGGAATGTAAATTTATACAGCCACTGTAAAATCAGTATGGAGGTTCCCTTAAAAATACCAAATAAAACTAAATAGAGAGCTACCATATGATCCAGCTATACCACTATGTGATATATTTCTCAGTTAAAGTCAGCATACAGTAGAGATACTTGCATACCAATACTTATTATGGCTCTTGTCGTAGATGTTAAGTTGTGGAATCAGCCTAGATGCCCATCAGTGGATGAATGGATAAAGAAAAAGTGACATATATTATTTTGGTTACTTTCTCATAGCTGAGACAATACCCAACACTCACAAGTTAAAGGAGGAAAGGTTTATTTCAGCTCACAGTTTCTAGAGTACTCATTCCATAGTTAGCTGGTTCCAAGGCAGGGCAGCATAGCAGGGGCACAGCAGAGGAGAAGCAGCTCATAGTGTGGCAGGGAGAAGCCAGCAAGAAGCAGCAGCAGGAGCATTGAGCCTTGCTTCCCTCTCTCCCTTTATATTTCACCCAGACTACAAGTCCATTGGTTGATACCACCCACACCCAGGTTGGGGCTTCGATTTTCCACACCCAGAACTATGATAATTCCAATCAGTGGACTAAATTAGTACCATACAACCTTAATCCCTTTACCATCACACACTCTAGATCCAGCCAGTTCTGAAAAGCTCCACCTATGAGCTCAGGAGGCTTTAGGAGGACATCTATATAATTGCAATTATACAAGTCACTATGTAAACACTAGAATATCATTCAATTATAAAAGAAAACAAAATCATGTCACTTGCAGTAAAATGGATATAACTGAAAATCATAAATCTAAGCAAAGCCAACCAGATACCAAAGCCCCCAGCACATTCCTTGTCATATTTGGAATCATGACAGGAGAGAAGGAGGACTATTAAGGTAGGCAAAGGTGCTAATGGAGGAGCTGGGAGTGGAGAAGAGATGGAAGGAGGGAGGGCGGATACGGTCAGTGCACATGACTGGCGTCAGTGTCCTCTGATTTCATGAAAAATAAAATTTCATAACAAAATAGAGAGAGAATAACAGAAGTTAATACACTATCATTATCTTCAAAGTAGTTACTCAGAGACCCAAAAGATTCTATCTTACAAAGACGAAACAGATAGATAATAGCAAAAAACTTCCATTTCAATGAAGAGAAACTAGTAGTATGAATGAAATGAATATATGTATATATTCATTATATATTTAAATATTTTTGATACAGTGGAATTTAGGGAATTACTTTAACTTCTCCCTACTTTCTATTTATCTATCTTTTATTTTGCTCTTCATTTGTGGTATATCCATGTGGTATTTAAGCTTGTGTGTCTGACTTATTTCCCTAACAAAATGTTCTCAAGTTGCATCCATTTACCTACAAGTGACTCAAATTTATCTGTCTTTATGGCAGAGCAGTACTCCATTGTGTACACCATATATTCCTTATCCATTCATCTGTCAATGGACATACATGCTATTTCAAGATGAAGCTGTTATAAATTGTGCTGCTATAAAAATGGGTATGCATGTATCTCTGTAATGTGATGATTTGAACTCTTTTGGGAAAATACCTAGGAGGGGGATAGCTGGATCATATGGAATCCTTACTTTTAGTTTGTAAAGATATCCCCACAATGAATTCCACAGGGGTTGTACTAGTTTATATTCACACCAAAACGTACTAGTGTTTCTTTTTCCCTACATCCTCATCGGCCTTTGTTATTATTCAGTTTTTGATGATAGCTATGGTTTTAGGGGTGTCTCAAGGTAGTTTTCATTTTCATTTGTGTAATGGCCAACAATTTTGCACAATTTTTCCTGTATTTACTGGCCATCTTTACTTCTGAGAAATGTGTATTCATTCTGGTTTCCCATTTTTTGAGTTTTGTTTTGGGGAGTCCAATTTTTTTAGTTCTTTCTATATTCTAGATGTTAATTTTCTGTCTGAGGAATAGTTGGTAAATTTTTTCCTATTCTGTAGGTTGTTTCTTCATTTTGTTGGTTGCTTTCTTTGTTGTGCAGAAGATTTTTAATTTCATATGATCCAAGTTGTATTTTTCTTCTGCCATTGGGATTCCGTTCAGAAAGTCCTTGCCTAAGCCAATGTCTTTGAGAGCCATACCTATTTTATCTCCAACAGATTGTTTCTTATTAAATATTTAGACCTTTGATCCATTTTAATTTTAGTTTATGGCATAAAATCATTATTGTGTACAATTAATAAATCATAATAATTATGTTAAAAATGGAAGGATAGAAAGAAAGAAAAGAGGAAAGTAACAGAATTAAATATCATGTTTCTCACCAATCTAAAGATGTATGAGCCATGCTGTTCATTTTGTTTGTAGAGACCAGACACACATGAAGGGTTTAAGTGGAGGACAATGGCTGTCTGTGAGACTAGAGAGGCAAGAACTGTGCAGTCCAAAGAATCTTCACAGTCATTTAAGTGTTGGCATTGAGAAGTGGGAACTCTTTCTCAGAACTCATAAATAATAATTTGGAAAAGCAGACACAATATGCCAGTATTCTTCAGTGTATGCCTGTGGTCGATCAAGAGAGAGGCAGAGATCTGGTTTTTAAAGTCTTCAACCTGCCCTGAGATTTCAGAGTCCTCTTCCATGCTGTCTTCACATCCTTGTTTCTCAGGGTGTAGATGAGTGGATTGAGCAGTGGGGTGATAACACAGTAGAAGAAAGACATGAACTTGGCCTCAGAACTCTTGGATGAAGGCTGGAGGTACAAGTACATGCCTGGCCCAAAGTACATGGTGACCACCAGCAAGTGGGAACTGCAGGTGCTGAGTGCCTTGTGCCTGCCTTCAGCTGAAGGCAGCTTCAGTACAGCCCTAGCAATGAAGGTGTAGGAGATGACTACCAGCAGGAGAGGCACCATTCCAAATGGGATTGACAACAATGTGAGGGCCAGCTCATTAGCAGTGGTGTCCCCACAGGCCAGCTTGATGAGCACAGGTATCTCACAGAAGAAGTGATCCAGGGTGTGGTGCCCACAGAGGGGGAGCTGGAGGGTGAGTGTGGCTTGGAGCACAGCATTGGCCAGGCCACTGGACCAGCATACAGCTGCCATCTGCACACACACCCAGGGACGCATGATGAGAGTGTACTGGAGGGGCCAGGAGATGGCCACATAGCGATCAATGGCCATCATGGCCAGCAGAGCACATTCAGTGCAGCTAGTGCAACTGAAAGTACAAACCTGTGTGATGCAGCCCCAGGCAGCAATGGTCTTGTCTGGTCCCCACAAGTTGGCCAGCAGCTGGGGCACAATGGCACAGGTCACACTGAGGTCTAGAAGAGAGAGGTTGTCCAGGAAGAAGTACATGGGTGTCTGGAGTCTGGGGTCCAGCAGGGAAAGAAGGATGATGGAGCTGTTCCCCACCAGGGTGAGGAGGTAGGAGATGAGGACCACTGCAGAGAGGGGCCTCTCCAGCCACGGAAACTCTGAGAAGCCCAGCAGCACAAAAGTGTTGGGAAAGCTCACATTTTCCCTTTCCATGGCATTTCTCTCTAAGGTTGCAAGGAAAGGGACAGATTTTGAGATTAAAAACAACTTTTCCCTTCCTCTATTCCCCTCTTTTTCTGTTAGTGTATGTTTGTCATACATATACTCAAAGACACTGGACCATGCACAAGGGAGAGCAGAAGATCACCAAGACAGAGCTAGAGTCCCCTCAGGCCAAGGCCTGGCCCTTCCTTAGGGTGCACCAATCTGCAGGGATACAGAGCTGCAGGGACAGCACCTCCAGGCTGTGCAGGGTGAAACCAGAGTCTCCACTCAGATTCTGCTTTGCATGGAATCGCCCCTCAGAGGAGAGGGTGATGGGTGGTTGAACGAAATCGGTGAAAAAATTCTGAAAGCTTTCTTTGATCTCACACTTAAGACAAAAAGAATAAAAGAAAATTATGAAGAAAATTATGCATTAGCTTTTTTTTCAGAGAAATAAAGTCCAGATTTTGAAAATCTAAAGAGAACATGCCAATACTTTGCTTAGACATGTTTCTTTGCTTAGACAACATTTAACTATTGGATTTTTCTTCTATTTTTATAATTTTTAAAAAAATTTTATGAAAACAGAAAACAAAATTTCATAACAAAGTAAGAGAATAACAATAGACCCAGACTGTCTTTTCAGTGTGGTGCACACAGGGAGTTGAGGTGGAGCCTGGAGGTTGCTACCTGGGAGCTCTGTGGGGATCAGGAGCTTAGAGCCGTAGTGTTCTGCAGACATTATGCTGCTGTATGAGCATGCTCAGGGAGGAGAGGGAAGCACACTGCAAAACATTTTCAGTATGAAAGAACATCAAAAACTTATGGAAGGTCAACGTTACATATTTTCCAATGTATTTTCTTAAATTAACACACACAAACACACACATATATATCATGTAAAATATGATGTTCTGAAGTATAATGGGTGCACAGTAGAGTGGCAAAATTTTAATATGCATTACTCACACTGTAGACGTAATATTTAACATGAATCCAAATAGAACCCATGCAGAATACAGAGTGTTATCAAGAAGATCATACACCCTGACCAAGTCGGATTTATCTCAGGGATGCAAGGATTGTTCAACATCCATAAATCAATAAATGTAATACACTATTAGCAGAGTCAAGGACAAAAACCACATGATCATCTCAATAGATGCAGAAAAAGTATTCAACAAAACCCAACACCCATTCATGATAAAAACGCTACAGAAAATTGGAATAGAAGGTCTTTATCTCAACCTGATCAAGGCTATCTATAAAAAATCAACACCCAACATCATACTAAGTGGTCAAAAACTGAAAACTTTCACGCTAAAATCAGGAACAAGACAAGGATGCCCACTATCACCAATCCTGTTCAATATTGTTCTGGAAACATTAGCCATAGCAATTAGAAAGAGAAAGAAATAAAAAGGAATAAAGCTAGGAGAGGAAGAAGTGAAACTGTCATTATTTGCTGATGATATGATACTTTACATAGACCCAAAAAACTCAGTCAAAAGTCTTCTAGACCTAATTGACAGATTCAGTAGAGTAGCTGGATACAAAGTCAACACTAAAAAAAACAATAGCCTTCTTATATGCAAATAGAAGACTCATTGAGAGAGAAATTCAGGAAATAACTCCTTTTACAATAGCATCTAAAAAAATGAAATATCTAGGAATCAATTTAACAAAGGAAGCAAATGACTTCTACTCTGAAAACTACAGCATTATGAAGAGGAGATTAAAGAGGATATAAGAAAATGGAAAGATATCCCTTGTTCCTTGGTAGGAAGAACCAATATAGTGAAAATGGCCATACTTCCAAAACTACTATATAGATTCAATGCAATGCCAATTGAAATTCCAACAATATACTTCACAGAACTAGAAAAAACAATCCAAAAATTCATTTGGAAACAGAAGAAACCTAGAATAGCAAAAGCAATTCTATGCAACAAAGACATGGCTGAAGGTATCACAATCCCCAAATTGAAACTATACTACAAAGCTACTGTGATAAAAACAGCATGGTACTGGCAAAGAAACAGACCCAAAGATCAGTGGAATAGATTAGAAGATGTAGAAACAACTCCAAACATACTCAGCCACCTCACGTTTGACAAAGGAGCCAACCACCCTCATTGGAGGAAAGATAGCCTATTTAATAAATGGTGTTGAAAAACCTGAATTTTAACCTGCCAAAGGTTAAAACTAGATGCACAAAGAGCTCTCTGCCTCCATCCCAGGCTCCTGGGGCAGAGAAGCTTAGCCGGTCCCAGCACCCAGAAAGAAACTTCCCCACTGCCATCCCAAGCTCCTAGGGCAGAGAAAGTGACAGGCGTGGGCTCCAGAAGCACAACCCCCCCCCGTGGAAATGAGAAAACACATAAACAAGCCTCAAAAACAGACTTCCAGATCACCTACAGCAACCACAAAGGGAAACGAGATGGAACACGCTGATACTCAACCACCTGGACTCTCTGAACTGGCAACAAAAGAGGATCTGGGAAAAATGAAATCAGAAATATTTACTCAGATAACAGCAAAGATTTTGCTCATGGTGCAAGACATGATTAATAAATCTAGAGAGGACACAGATGAAAAAATAGAGGATCTGAGGAACATGATGGAATCCCAACATAGGAAATAAATGGAATCCATAGAACAGATACAAACAGATTTCCAAGAGATGAAAAACTCCATCGAAAGTCTGCACAGCAGAATGAACCAATGTGAGGATAGAACTTCACATACAGAAGATAAGATTGCAATTAGTGAGGAGGAAAAGAAAAATTGCTTTAAAATTGTAAGGGAACATGAGAAATCAATCCAGCAGCTGCTAGATGATGCAAAGAATAATAACATAAGACTGATTGGCATCAATGAAGAAACAGGAGAGAGTGCAGATGACATAAAAAAACTCTTCACAGAAGTGATGGCAGAAAACTTCCCAAGGAGGGGGAAAGAACTTGACATACAGATAAGTGAGGCATATAGGACTCCAGCTAGTCTTAATCAAAAAAAAAATCTATAAATAGACATATAATAGTTAGGATTCCAGAAATCCAACTGAAGAACAAAATTCTACAAGCAGTGAGAGAAAAGAAACAAATCACATACAAAAGAAAACCCATCAGAATCACAGCAGACTTCTCAATGCAAACCCTCAAGGCAAGAGCTTGGAGTGATATATTGCAAGCCCTAAAGGAAAACAGCCTCCAACCCAGATTGATGTAGCCTGCAAAACTATCTTTCAAACTTGATGGAGAAATAAGATGCTTTCATGATAAAGAGCACCTCAGGAACTTCATGAATACCAAACCAGCACTCCAAAAAATTTTAGACAATATCCTAGGAAAAGACAATGAGGATCACAACCCCAGGAAACCCAGCAGAATGAATCCATTGGGTGTGACAAATTAAACCCAAAGGGGGAGAATCCAACAAAAAGAAAAAGTCATGACAAGGCTTTTAAAACTTTTAACTTCATCTCCCTAATGAGTGTATAATTCAATCTTGTTATTGTACTGATTAGTATTTTTCTGATTCTAGAGTTGCACACCATTCCTTGTGCTGTACTGGCTATTTATCATCTTCTTATGTCTACATTTTAATTGGGTTTTCTATTAATGAGCTCTAAGAGTTCTTTATATATTCTGGTCATAGGTTATATGCATTGTAAATATGGTCTGATTAAGGACTACTTTTCATTTTAATGATGTCATTTAAAGTTCTAAATTTTGATGGAATGTCATTTATCAATTTTTTTTCTTTTATACATCAGGTCTTTTGTATCCCAGGTAGCTCTTGCCTACCCTGAATTCATAAATATTTTCCCTTATAATTTCTTCTTAAAGTTTCATACTTTTAGGCTTTCTTATTTAGGATCATAGATCCCTTCAAGTTATTTTCATATATGGACAAAAAGGGTTGAGGTTAATTTTTTATATATGGATACCAGGTGTTCTAGTGCCATTGGCTGAAAACACTATCTCTTCCTCAGCTCCTGAATTGAGTTTATACTCTATAAAATGCTAATGTTAAATAATCTTTCAAAACTCAGTGGACCATATATGTGTGGTTCTATTTCTAGATTCGCTATTTTATTCCAATGATCTATATGTCTTTCCTTACACCAACACTGCCTTGATTATTGCAGCTTTAGAAGAAGTCTAAAAATTAGGTACTAAACGTCTTCCAACACTGTTTTTGTTTTTGTTTTTAACTTTTCTAGGTCCTTTGTACTCCTACATAACTTTTAAATTTCAATATCCAGTTCTTCATTTATAGCAAGTATACACAGACCTGAATTTTTATATATACCTTATGTTTTCTAATCCTGCTAAATTCAAGTACAAGTTCTAGGGGCTCCTAGAGTTTTCTTAGTATTTTCTCTGTAGATGATCATTTCATGTACATGTAAAGATTTTGCTTCTACCTTGCCAATCCTATCCTAATTGTGTCATTTTATTGCCAGACTATTTTGGTTTGGGCCTAGTTTTCAAAGTTTAATGGACAGATGAAGAGTAAGCATATCTGCCCTTGTTCCCCACCTTAAGGAGAGAGCATTGTATCTTCTCCATTCATATAAGGCGTTCTCACTGGAAGTATGGAGTACCTGTCTTTGATCTGTTGTGAAGATTCTGTTCTACTTCTAGTCTCCTGATAGCTTTTACCATGAACAGCTGTAGAATTTAGTCCAACACTTTTTCTCCAACTAGTGACAGGATCATATGGCTTTTTCCTTTCCTCTGTTAAAATGATGGCTTTTAGGGGTGGATCTTCCAATGCTGAACCAACACTGCCATCCCTATAACAAAACCACTTTCTACATACTGCCAGATCTGACTTCTAATAGTTTGTTTTGTTAACCAAATTTCTATCTATGTTCATACTTTTTTCTTCTATTATCTTTATCCAGTTTTAGGATTAGCACAATGTTGATTTCCTAAAATGAAGGGAGAAGTGTTCCTTCTTTTTTCTACTTTAATTGTTTGATATAATTTATCAGTTGAAATGTTTATGAGCCTGCTGTTGTCATATAGGTAGGTTTTCAAGCTAGGAATATACTTTCTTTAATAGGTGCTATTCAAATTTTATATTTCCTCCAGTGTTTCATTAATTTGTCTCCCAAAGTACTTCTTAGAAGTTGTCAAATTTATTTCAAAAAAGATTTTTTGTAATATGCTTTCTATCCTTTTAAATTCTGTAAAATCTGTGGTAATGTCTCCTAGATCTTAATATTGTAATTTTAAAAATGTATAACTGATATTATGTAACAGGACGAAAAGGTCTAAATGAGCAGGGTAATTAGGAGGGGTAGGGGAAGGGAAAATAGGGAAAGAAAAAATATGAGAAGAGGAAAAAAATGGAAACAAGGTCTTTGCAAATAGGGAAGGGTGGACCGGGTGAAGGGAGGGCAAGGGAAGGGGAAAAAATAAGAACCAAGAGACTCATGTAATGGTACAAGATCCCAATGATGAATGTAACTGTATTTTATACCTAAAATGTACCAATAAAGTTAATGGGGAAAAAATGCTGCTCATATAACTTTCTTGAATATAGCATGATTATTAATTTTTTTTTAAAAACTACATGCATACCTATCACCACACACTAAACTAAGATTGAAGTGGATTAAAGATCTAAATATTAAGTCAGAAACACTAAACTTGCTGGAAGATAAGTTAGGTAGAACTCTTGAAGACATTGGCATAGGAAAATACTTTATGAACAAATCTTCAGTAGCATGGGAGCTAGCACAAAGAATCAACAACTGGGATATCATCTTATTAAAAAGCTTCTGCACTGCAAGAGAAACTATCAACCAAGCTAAGAGACAACCTAAAATGTGGGAAGAAATATTTAGCAGCTGAAACTCAGACAAGGGGCTACCATCAAGACTATACAAAGAACTGAAAAAAATCAGATCCCCCAAATTCAAAGACCCAATTCAAAAATGGGCATCTGAAATGAACAGACATTTTTCACACGAAGAAGTAAAAGCAGCAAATAAATATATGAAAAAATGTTCAACATCACTGGTCATTCAAGAGATGCAGGTGAAAACAACCCTGAGATTCCACCTCACCCCACAAAGAATGGCTGCTATCAAGAAATCGACCAATAACAAATGCTGGCAGGGTTGTGGAGAGAAAGGAACCCTTCTCCATTGTTGGTGGGAGTGCAGACTGGTGCAACCACTGTGGAAATCAGTATGGAGATACCTCAAAGAACTAGGACTACTGGTCCCATTTGACCCAGCTATTCCCCTACTGGGAATCTTCCCCAAAGAATTAAAACAATCATACCACAGTGATAGTGATATATGTGCACCTGTGTTTATAGCAGCACAGTTTGTAATAGCTAAAGCTTGGAAACAGCCCAAGTGCCCATCAACTGGGAACTGGATAAAGAAGATGTGGGGTTTTTATAAAATGGAGTACTACTCAGCCATAAAGAATGAGAAATTGGAGACATTTATAGCTAAATGGAGGCATAGTGAGGCCATATTCTTAAGTGAAATAAACAGGACACTCGTGTAAATACCAAATAGTTTCTCTAGTGTGAGAAATTGAAAGTGTAAATAAAGATGAAAATGATTAAAATGAATAATTGATAAAAAATAAACAAATAGAACCCATGAACTTTTGAACTATCTCTACAATTGTGTCCTTTGTCCACCATCTCTCATACCTATCCCTCCAGAGCTGCCCACTCTGGTCACCACCATTCTCCTCTATACTTCAGAAACACCCACCTGTTTAGATCCAAATTCAATGAGACCCTGTAGCAGACATCTCTGCCCAGTATTAGCAGGCGTTAAGTGACACAAGCTTCTTGTTGACACAAGCTTCTTCTTCAGGGCCTTACTGAGTTCACTTCCTACCAAGGCCAACTTGACTCCAGCTAAATTCTTCCCCTCTGAATTCATGGCTTGTTCTCTTCAATAAAGGTATGCTAGTGCCCTGCCTGCAATAAGCACTATCAGCCAGTGTCTGAGGCCTGCCCACCCCCTCCTTCCCATGCTTGTAATGGACACACACTGGACATCCTTGGTTTCCTTTGTCTGTGATGCCCAGAGCAGCTTGGATCAGCCCAAGATCCCACTTCTCTCAGGCCTCTGTCTCTGCTCCTTTGTTCCCTCTTTCCTGTCTCCTGAATGTTGACTGTCTCCTAGGAGACTGAGACCCACAGCCAGTGTTTTTGGTAATGCCTTTTGGTAGTTGTCTCTCCCCTCCCCATTGTTGGAATGACTGATGTAGATAAGACAAAGAACAAATGTGTACAGGGATGTGGAGAGGAAACCCAAGCACACATCAGTGAGGTCTGCATCAGTGCAGCCACTGTGGAAAACAACATGAATTAAACTGCAACTGCCTGCATGGGAGCAGTCACTCCCACACTGGAGAACATAGCCAGGAAATGAGGCAGGAAGTTGGAGAATTACCTGCAATCCTTTGCAGCTTTATTCACAATAGTCAAGATGGAGAACTGACCCAAGTGTGTGTTGGGAGAAGAATGGATGAAGAAAATGTGGCAGGTTCATGCATAATGGGATTCAGGTATGAAAGGAGGAAACTGTCATTTGGGAGAGGTGGATAACCTGAGTGCCATTATGTACAGCTGAAAAAGCCAGGCACTGAAAGACAAACCTTTTACAAAATAACTTTCTCTGTGCAAAGACATAATTATAAAAATTTGGTTCACTTGAGTCATAAACTTTTGGGAATAGTACAAAGCTATTCTTTATGAAATTCGGGAATGGAAATGTCACTGGCTGTCCTTGTTGCCCTAATGTCACTGGGTAGCCCCATTTCCTGAGGTGGCTGACCTGATCCACTCCTCCTGCAAATCTGCTGAGTGATCCTTAGAAACTGTGGTCCTCATCTCAGCCATAGGGACCCTCCATATCTGGATGTCACATCCAGACCCCATTGATGGGAACCTCCATCATCCAGAGCTTCCTGTCCCCCAGCCTGAGCATCTGCCCCACCTGCCCCACCTGTGAGGTGCACTCCATTCGGCCTGATCCTGGGCAGCTGGCTTCCCCTCTGGCTCCAGCACTGAGCTCTGAGTGACCCACCTCCTGCAACGCCAGCACCACATCAGCATGATCCCATGGGTGCCCCTGGCCCTGTCTCCAAGTATTACAGTGAATTCTGACACCACTGTCATCACTCTCTTGCCTCACCTTCTTCCTGTGAGCACACTGGGAGTTTGACAAATGTTGAAGTATTTAAAACATGTATGTAGGGTTGAGGATGTAGTTGAGTAGTAGAGCATTTCTCCAGCATGACCAGGGCCCTGTGATCATTCCTCAACACTTCAAAAACAATTAACCCAATAAATAAATGAAATGAAATAAGCAAAACCTTGTCACTACCTTCTTATTTTTAATTCTTCCTATTGATATGGCCCTATGCACTTATTCCACACACATATGTAATGCACAAGGACAAATTTAGAATCGTCAGCATTTCCGGGTTATGACCTTTAGGTTTGTTTGGATGTTGGTTTGCCTGTAACAACCATTTCACGCTTGCATAAATAAACAGACTCTGGGTTACTCACAGTGGAGTGGCTCATGTCCTTCCACAGCCTCATCCAAGTGAGCTCCTTCTCCCACTGTCACCTGTGGAAACACCCATGCTGGCCACTCCCGTCCACTTCCTCACACTTCAGTAACACTCAGAGCTGCCCCGGAGCACTGGCAGAGGGTATCTCTTTCACTTGTCACCCAGACTTCTTATTCTTTGTTGTAGATTCTACCCAATGGTCTGGTTGAATTTTATATTATCTTAAGCCATTTGTTGCTAATGCAGAATGTGATCACAGAATGGCAGAGATTGTTTCTTTGTCTTCCTGCTGGTTTATCTACCGGCCACTTTAGTGCTTGCTCCCTACTGCAGGCTCAGTGTGTGCTGGGACAGTAGGGCTCCCTGTCTCCCCACTTGGGGTTGTTTGGCTCCTACCTCATCCCTTGCCAGCAGCTTGCTCTATCTCTGTCTCTGTCACCTAGCTCTGTCTATATTTCATCATGTATCTATATCTATGTAGCTCTCTCAGTCCTTTCTTGGCTGTCAAAAGTACTATGATGAAGGGGGCAGCAGAGGTAAAGATTCAGAACTGTAGGAGATGGGAGGGTCAGCACACATGGTCCAGAATAATCAAATCTCCCCTCATTTACCTTGATATTAAAGACACCAAATTGTAGAGTGAGGAGCTGGCAGTGGGAAAGTTGGGTCCGGGGTTACAAGCTTCCTTCCAGGGTCTCCGGTTCCATCCACAGAGAGGAGCAGTCCCCTGAATCCAGCCAGGAGAGGGGATTTGTTGAGTGGAGGCCTCCTGAGGTTCCTGGCTGGATGCTCTGAGATGTGAGCTGCTCCAGTACATAATTATCTCCAGGGCTGAGATTCTAGAAAGGAGCAGTCCAGAGGGATTTGTACTTCTTCTAGTTTATTGTCTTTGTAACCATCTTCCCCTGGGGAAATAATAAAGGTTGAGAATAAGGGCAAATCCTGAAAACAAAAATGAAGTAGTCTGTGACTATGACATGCTGCCCTCCTGGCTCCCTATGAATGATTGTGTTCAGGAGCAGCCTGATGCCACCCTCAGGGAATTCTGTCCAAATCCTTCATGGATTCCTGTGTAAGTGACAACCAGACCCAGGATTTCTTAATTCCAGAGTATTCAGAGTGACACGAATGCAGATAACTTTTGTGGCTAATTACATGGGAAGCTATATACTTCAAACATAGACAAATCACCACATCAGAAGATTGAGAAGCTCTTTATCTGTCTAGTTATTTACTTTGTAGTCCTGTGGGCAACTTTGTGGCATCTTTATGAAGTATTGCACATTGCAAAACATTTTTTTTGAAATGTATTTTTTCCATATTGCAAACCCCTCACTTTCTTCCAGTCTTCCATAGTTGCTGTCATCTCCACCCCTTAGTGAACATGGAAACTGCCTGGCTTTGTTTTGAATACATTATTTCCCACAGTGACTTCACACCATGGGGTGCCCCGAGCTGTACAAGTCCATCTTGGAGAGACAGCCATCAGATCACAAGATGTATGCAGCTGAGGGGCAGTCCATCTTAACAGTTTCTTCACCAGCCTCCTACTCCACCCAGCCTGCTGGATGGAGTGTAACACAGCTGCAACCCATGGAAGAGTCCACACTCTCCCAGTGGCCACAGGTTCCCATCACATGCCCAGCATCTTCTGGACCAGGTCCAGGTGGGTGGGTGTGGAGAAGCTGAGACACCATCTCCAGGTGGAGAGGGGTCTGGGTCCCCAGGGAGATCAGTGTGACAGCTGTGGGGAAGAAACTGTGGAGCAAGAGTAGAGGTCACAAGGAAGTTGGCTGAGGAAGAGAGAAGAAATAAGGGTGAACTGTCAATAAAAAGTGTCATCTCCATCAAAATCAGGAACCTTGCAACATAAATTAATCCATTTATTTTATTGTTATCAACAGTCTTCTGGACCTGAAATTTATTTTGTGTAATTTCTTAGTGTCAGTATTACTTTTTATAGTATATCAACTGCTCTATATCATTAAAATGTTAAACTCCCTTGAAAATAATATAATCAGGTAAGCTTGCTACCAGAAGTATTAAAGTTCAAATATTTTTCAGCTTGGTGCCACAACCCTGTAGTCCAAAGAACTCAGGAAGATGAAGCAGGAGGATAACAAATCCAATTCCAACCTGAGCAACTTAGTGAGAACATGTCTAAAAATAAAATAAAAAAGAAAAGGATCAGGTATGTAAATCATTGGTAAAGCACCTCTGGGTTTGATTACAAATCCTGCATATAAATGAAAACATAAGCATAGATATATTTTTTTACTATTTCATATCATACTGTAGACAGGTTTAATTTTATTTTCAGTTTAAAACCATTAGTGGACAAACTATTTTATCCCACATTTTTAAATATCATGGAGGCCTCAGTTTTTATTTATTTTAATTTTCTTTTTATATTTGGATTGACAACTAATTGTGCATCTCTCTAGGACACAGTGTGATGTCTCACATTTGTGCCTTGTGTGTTGATTAACTCAAGGTTCTTCGGTTATTGGTCACTCACGATTCATTATCTCTTTGATTGAAGACACACACATTTTTCCCTTCTTGCCATTTTGAATAACAAAATGCAACACCCGCTCTGAATCCTGGTGTTATTGTTATGGATGAGCAAGTTAGAACAACAGAGATGCACCACACTCAGTGCCAGATTAGAGCCCATTTATTATAGCTGGCAGCCAAGGTGGACTAGTGCCCAGGAAGGTTCCTCAGCAATGGGAAGTGATTTTATTTCTCCTTTTAAATCATGCTTTCAGTTGAGGAGGGCTCGGAGAGAGCAAGCGGAATCTTACAGAAGCAGAACCAGGCCAGGTTAGTAGGGGGGTACAAGGAAGTTTCACACACTTTAGGTGAGGTACAAAACATCCTGCAACTATACCAAGTTTATTGCCAAGAAGGATGTGGCGTTTTGGGTGCTTTGTTCAAACACAAGCACTTTGTTCACCACAGATACAGTATGGCACTGAGGCGTAAGATGGAGTCAGGTTGGCTCTCACATTCCCAACTCCTCTAAGCATGATGTCAAAGCATTGACTCAATGAGAGCCTCTTGATTGGGCAGGGGGTTATACAAGGGACTGTAGTAGGATCTCATATGCATCAGTTTAAGAGAGGCTATGTGTTGTTTTACAAAGTTGATTATCCAATTAAGAATACAAGGACCAATCAAGAGCCCTAGAAAAAGCAGGATGAGGCAAGCAGCTAGTCCGGTGATGAGGGTAGTCACCCAAGGGCTCCAATTGAACAGGTTATGATACCACGAGTTTTTACTTTCCCTCTCTTGACATCTGTCTAGATTTTCCTTGACCTTTTGAAGGGTATCATGGATTACACCAGACTTGTTGGCCTAGAAACAACATGCCTCCCCTAGAGCAGCACATAATCCTCCTCGTGACATGAGCACTAGATCAAGCCCCCTTGGATTCTGGAGGACCACCTCAGCTAGTGACTGTACAGGAGTGCAGAGTCTCAATGGCATATTGCAGGCTTCCTAGGTCCGGGTCTACCTGTTCTGCCAAAGCTGAGAGTCCAAGGTCTCCTCTAGCCAATGCAGCAGTTCCAAGTGCCACTGAACCAGCTACTCCCAACCCCAATCCCAACAGTATTGGAATATCTATGGGGGCTGCTCGATTCTGTCTGTACCATAGTCCTGGGGGTGCTATGAAATCTCATCCCTGAAGTCCTCTGTACATATAAACTTGAGGAAGAACTCACACCAGGATTCACAAGACTTCAGGGCTAGTATCTCCCTCAGGAATTCTGATACACCTAGTGAGTCCTGAGGTACAAGCTAGCCAAGTCCCAACAGGGGCAAAATAAACCTTCAAGGTCTTCTGTGTGTTTGGCTATGGACAGCATGGAAAGGGGAGTTACTCATATCATAAGAAGAAGTTGCCAGACAGGTTGCATTTCCATAAACTTCACCAATTGTCAAGGAGGGCTTTGCAGAAGTGCATGCTAAGGCAGTACTTGAGGCTTTGATTGAGCCCAAGGCTCCTACACCCACATAATAATGAGGCTTGCTTTTAGACAGAGCCAAGTCCTGAGCCAGGTCTGGTTGAGTCAGGTTTAACATAGTGTGGATGGCTCCCAACATGGAGAAAAGGGAGGGAGGAGTACACATGGGGGTCTGCTCTATTGATAGCTAAGAACAGGTGCTTTGAAGAGGGATAACAGGGTGAGGGTCAAGTAAGGGGTTCTTCACCTTCATTAAGGGTCCTATTGGCTGTCTTGGTGCTCAGCTTAGCAACTGGGTTTGAAAGGTAATGATTTCCCTTGGGTCAGGAATTAATCCTCCAGGGAGCCAGAAGTAGAAACCCCAATTCCATTCTGTGGCCCATTTAAAGTCCCAGGGCCTTTGTATCAGAATCATGACTCGACACCCATGTTTCCAAAGTATATCATCAGTGCCATTTTGTCCAGCACTATAGGAGGTGATCTCTACACAGTCCCAGTTAGAGCAGTAAAAATCAGTTGGGGACCCACAACCCTGCTGTCCAAATAGAGTGAACCCTGGACACACATTAAATTCACAGCTTTCTAGGGTTATGAACTGATAGTAGTTGCTTCCCCAATCTCTCCTAACTAATTTACAGAGATTGACCTCAGGCAATCTGAGAGGTTGCCAGAGGAGGGTGGCACCAAAAGTGACATTACCTAGAATCTCTCCTGAGCTAAAGGAGATAGGAGAAAGGAGTACACCTCTCCTCATTGCATCTCCCCAGAGTTCAGCCTCATCAGCCCAAGGACAATAAGGACAAGCATCACAATCATGATCGGACCAGCCTTAGCTTTAAAGGGTCAGCTCCCAGCTCAGCAGTCCACTGTTTCACCCACTTGACAGGTGAATGGTGATCCCAAATGGAGAGTCCGTCAACCTTGAGAGCTGAGGGCACAGTGAGGATGACCATGTAGGGTCCCTTCCAGGCTGGAGTCAGTCCTTAACTCCACAAGGCCTTCATGAAGACAGTATCCCCGGGCTGGAACGGGTGGAATGCTGCAGAGCTAGGCAGGGGCTGAGTAGTTCATACCTGGGAGTGAATAATTTCCTGTACCTATTGAAGAGACTGGAGATACTTTAACAGGGACTGGTCAGAAAATTCTTCTAGTGCCTCACTTTTAACCTTGGGGAGCAGGGGAGGGGGTCTGCCAAACATAATTTCATAAGGAGTAAAACCTGCTTTATAAGGGGTGCATCTAACTCTAAGGACAGCGAAAGTCAACAGGCTGACCCATCCTTCACCAGTTTCCAACATCAATTTAGTCAGAGTAGATTTTAGAGTCCAATTCATCCATTCCACTTGCCCTGAGCTTTGTGGTCAATAGGCACAGTAGATTTTCCAATTTATACCCAGTGCCCTACTGACTGAGTTCTAGAAGCTACAAAGGCTCAGGCATTGTCAGATTCAATGGACACTGGTAGTCTGAATCTGGGAATTAATTCCTGAAGAAGTTTTTTTGCCATCACAGTGGCAGTCTCCTGCCAAGTAGCACAGACCTCTGCCCAACCTGAGAAGGTATCTATGAAAACCAGGAGGTAGCAATAGACACCTGCTAGTGGTTTGATTTCTGTGAAATCCACTTCCCAGTGTTTTCCAGGATTCCTACCCCAAATCTGACCCCAAGGAGTGCAGATGGGCTCTGGTGGGGATTTACTTGTACACAGGTTGGACACCTAAGAGAGGCCTGGTGGGTCAGCTCTTGCAGCTTTGTAAAGCAGTGTCTTGGAGCTAGAACCTCAGCCATCTTGGAGCCCCCAGGTCTGTGACCGAATGCAGCTGCTGGACGAGCTGCCACAATAATGCCCTGGGGCGGTAGATGTGACCACCTGGACATTTCCACCAGCCTTGGGGATCTTTCTTTGCTTGCAGCCTGCTTGCTTTTTAAAAAAAAAAAATCTTCTGCTTCACTGTAAGTGCGGCTAGTCAGGAAGAAAGGGGGAGGAGGACTCATGGTAGGCAGGATGATTATGTATTGTCCTTTTGGTAACCCTGAAAATGAATGATGGCCACTTTCTTGGGAAGCCACACCAACTCCAGGAGAGACACTATCTCTTCTTTATTTCTGACAGTCTTTCCTGCAGCTGTCTGAAGCTCTCTCTCCTTGTAGATGCTCATGTGGACATGTAGAGTAGCAAAGGCATACCTACTGTCAGTTGTATATATTTATCTTCTTTTCCTTTCCCCATTTCAAGGCCTGGGCCAAGGCAATCAGTTCTGACTCTTTGGGCTGAGGTCCCCTTGGTCAGAGGCTGGGCCCAAATGACTTGATTAACTGTAGTTACTGTAGGTCTGCCCTCTGTACCCTGCTTACCACCATGGTGCTCCCATCTGTGAAGAGTGTGCCATACACCTCAGGCAAGGGGGTGTCTGTTAAGTCCAAACTGGCCCCCTAGGGTCTGGTCCAGTACCTCCTCAGTTGTGAATTGGGATGTCTAGGTCATCATCTGGCATCACTGTATCCAGATTGAGAACCTTGACCTGTAACAACCTTCAAAACTGCTTCAGCCAAGGCAGGGTCCAGGGAGCCCTCAGAGGGCCAGCCCACACCAAAAGAGGGCAACTTAAGCTTGAAAAAAGTACTGTTTGTCTTTTGACAATTTCACTCCATAATCATCAGAAAATCCTGAGGAAAAATTTCTAAGCATGCAGACCAGGGGTGTAACAAGTTGTAAAGATGATGACCCCATGCTAGAGAGACTTAGGGCAGGCAGGAGATACCCAAGCATAGGAGCTGCAAGTACAAATAAAAAGAGAAGAAGATGTCCGGACATAGAGAAAGAGGCCTTAATGCTTATGTGCACCCTTGAATGATGTCACCACAGACAAAGGGAGCGGGTGTTCCTCTGTGGGAGGAACTACTCGGTCAGTTGACTCACAATGGGCCTCTCAGCCACCTTAAGGACCATCCAGGCTTTAGAGTGTATTTATCTCATCACAAGAGCACCCACTTGGCCTTTCATAGACACGTCCATGGAACCACAGTACAACCTCCTTCAGATCCTGTAACTCTGAAGGGAACCCCCCTCTTTGTCATGGGACACAGATGGAATGGCCTATTATTTACACTGCCCATTTCCAGTCATTCATTCATTCATACAGCAATCATTCAGAGGTTAAAGACATTCCAAACCTATCCCCGGAGATTTACCAGATTGGCTGTCTTACAGCCAGGCCAGACCAGTCCAGACCAGGGGGCCACCTCAGTCAGTGTCCTGACCTTAGGAGGGGCCCAGGGAATGCCTTCATCAAGGACTAATGTTCCCCACCAGAACCAGAAGGATCTTAACCAGACCATATGGGCTCCAGAAGATTTGGAGGGCATCTCAGGCATATCTGCAGTCCCCTTAGTATCAGCAGTGAGACTAAGGGGCCCTGGAACATCTTGGGGGTGCCTCCCCAAGATGCAGACAGGAGGGATCACAGTGAGGCCAGTCCACCCATTGTGGCCATCTCACTGGGCCTTCAGCTATTGTGGATGAGTGAGTTTGGACAATAGAGATGCACCACACTCTGTGCCCGATTCAAGCCCATGTATTATAGCCCATGGATGAGGGGGGCCTAGTGCCCAGATGGGTTCCTCGGCAATGGGAAGCAGTTTGATTTCTCCTTTCAAATCCTGCTTTCAGTTGGGGAGGGCTCAGGAGAGACCAAGCAGAATCTTACAGAAGCAGAACCATGCCAGGTTAGTGAGGGGTACAAGGAAGTTTCACACACACTAGGTGAGCTACAAAACACCCCGCAACCACGGCGAGTTTACTGCCAAGCAGGATGTGGGGATTTTGGGTGCTTTGTTCATGAGCAAGCACTTTGTTCAAGCACAGGTACAAAATGGCACTGATGCACAAGATGGAGTCGGGTTGGCTCTGACATTATCACTGCAGCTATGCTCCCATCTCTCTATTGTAACTTGGCTTCTGTTTAGTAATCTGTCCTCACCCCCACCACTGCCTCAGGCCAGTCTCTGCTGAACACTGTTCTCATCTCTAGTCCTAAGAGCTCCTTCTTTGTAGAATCATCATATGCATGAAGTCATGTGGTATCCCCTTTTCTCTGTCTGGCTTATATCACTTATCGTTATGATTTCCAACTTCCTGGAAAAAGCCCCAAATGACAGATGGCTGTCTTTTGTGTGGTGTCTACTATTCCATTGGGTATTTATCCTATATTTCTTCATCTGTTCATCCAGGAGTGCAGACCTTGTGTGGTTCCATGGCCCCTTTCTTGTGTATAATCTCCATAAGTATTCCAGTGCTAGGGTCTTTTTAATGTGTTGAGATCTCTAGGTTTTCATTGTGGTGGGAGTGGTGCCTGTGGTGCCATGGGGATGTGGTGGTGCATTCAGGAGGTTGGGCCCAGGGAAGGAAGCTAGGTCACTGGAGGAGCTCCCATGAACACTTTTCTCTTCTGTTCTTCTCATCCACCATGATTCATTTGCTCAATTTTCCCCACAGTGATGTTCTGTCTCACTAAGATGCTGGCAGACTATGGATTGAAACCTGAAAAAATGACCCAAAAGGAACATTTCCATCCTTTTAAGTTGTTTTTATCAAGTACTATGTCACAGTCATGGAAAACTGACAAGCACACCTTGGACAAATACCAGTGCTGGTGTTCCTGGACCTTCAGTTTTGTGAGCAGCCCTCATACTGTTCTGCATAGTGGCTGTACTAACTCACAGTCCTAAATATAACAATTGTAACTGTTACATATGTACACACTTTCCCATTATTCCACATCCTTCTAAAATTTGCAATCTTTTGCCAGAGGATACTGAGTTATGATGTTCATTTCCACTTCCTCTTTGGAGGCACTCAGCTACCTGATTCTGACATACATTGCAAGTCTCTAGTAACCAGTTGAGCACAATCCTGTCATAAAGGTGGACACACAAATCCATAGGACAGAGTGGGAACCCAGGAGTAAGTGGATGCATCTGCATCCAAGTGGTTTCCACAAATGGGCTGAGAATGTGTGGGTAAGAACATACTCTTCAACAAATCATCCTGGGAAAATGGGACTCCACCTCTGTCCTTCACCAATGCAAAATTTTCTAAATGCACTAAAGGCTTAATTGTAAAATGCACAACTATAAAACTATGAGAAGAAACCATCAAGGAGACACCCTATGACAAGGAACTGAGCAGGAACATGATGCAGGGGCAGCGTGGATGAGTGAGGTCACATCACACTCATAAGCTTGCACAGAGCAAAGGGCAAGTTCAGCAGAAAGGAGAGACAGCTGACAGACTGGGATAAAACAATTGTGTGCTCTCCAGTAAGACTAACAATGCAGAAAACATAAAAACTCAAAAGGGCTTTACAGAAACAAAGCTAAAATACCCTTGTAAAAAATAATGGCCAAATGATCTGAACAGCACTCACAAAAGAAAATAGAAAAAATGACAACATGTACATGAAAAAGTTTCCATTTCACTTTATTTTTGTAGCTTTATGCAGAATAATTGAATAACAAATAATGTCCGTATTCAAAGTGTACCATGTGGTGTGTGACCTTAGAACTCCTGGTAAGATGATTACCATAATAAAGATAATTAGCATATCTGACATCTCATGTATTGTTTTGTAGTGAGAATACCTAAGATACACTTTCTTAGTGAACTTCAGGTATGGAGCACAGCAGCATTGTTTATAATCCCTACAATGCTCCACTTTAGGTCTGCAGTACTCATTTGCCATGCATGTGTGTCCTTTGACCTCCCCATTTCCACCATTTGTGCCTGGCAGTGATCATTGTCTTCCCCTGTGAATATGATGTTTAAGATTGCTTCTGGAAGTAACATCATGCAGTATTTGTCACTCTGTGCTCCAGATGTTTCCTATGGCATTGTGTCTCCAGGTTCATCAACACCACTGCCAAGGTATCTGTAACTGTGCATCAGATCTCTTTCTCCACCTGTCCACAGACAGATGCTGTTTCATCTTAATTATTACAGAAAATATATTAAAGACATGACTTCTGTGTTCCTTTTCTAAATCCTGGTTTTATTTTCTTCTAAAATATGACGAACTTTGTTGTACTTCCCAATATCTTTCCTGTATTTTACTTCTTATTTACTCTTTGGGTTTCTCATACAAGAGAAACAATGCAATATTTAAACTTGTGTGTCTGACTTATTTCACTTAAGATTATAGTCTTGAGATGCATCCATTTACCTAAAAATGACTCAAATTTATCTTTTATGGCACAGTAGTACTCCATTGTAGATAATATCATTTTCTTTATCTATTCATGGGCATATAGGTTGTTTTTAAGATTTTAACTATTATAAATTGTGCTGCTAACCCAAAGTGGGAAGAGGAACAAAGGAAGAGTGTAGAGGAAGGGAAGAAAGGGGAAAAGGGTTTTAAAAAGAGAGAGAATGGAAGGAAAAAAATGGTACCAGAGTTTTTGTAAATGGGGAGGAGAAGAGGAGTTGAAGGGAGGGGAGAGAAATGCAAACAAAAAAAGAATTAAGATATATTATGTACAGGTAAAAATTCCCCAAGACAAATGTGATCGTTATGTATGGAAAACATGTACTACTAAAAAAAGTCCAGTGGTGGAAGCAGAGTTTCTTTGGGCAGTTCTATCTTTAAGTTTGGAGGGATCTCTACAGTGTTTTCATAGTGGTTCCACAAATGTGCTTTCTCCTTGACAGTTTTTAAGAATTCACTTTTCTCCATATGGCAACTATTACTGCTTTTCTCTCTTTTTTGTTAATAATCATTCCAACAATTATAAGATGATGTTTCATCATGTCTTTGAATTGCTTTTCCCTGATAATTAGTAATGTTGAGCACCTTTTCATATGCCTGGCCATTCCGATGTTTACTTTTGAAAATATGAAAGTTTTTACATCACTGTTTAATCAGAGTTTTCTCTTGCTATTGGTTTTTCAGTGTCTATTCTATGATCTATGGATTAAACTATTATCAGAGACTGGGATGTGAGAATGTCCTCTTTACATGTAAGTCACCTCTTCACCAGTGATCACTTCCCTTGCTGATTAGAAACAATTAAGTTTAATGTAACTTTCTGTGCATTTTTACCAATTCTTTCTTCTTGAATGAAACAATTTTGAAAACTCCCAATGTCTGATGAGATGCATCACATAAAAATCAAGAGACCATGATGAAGGGATACTATGGAACGTGTCTGTCAGCTTCCACCTGCAGTCTTTCCTCATGAAGCTGTCTTAGAGCAAAGGACTTAGTCCCTGGGTCCTTCCCCACACCCCTTCCTTTCCCAGTTTCCTTCCCTGCACCCCTTCCACTGTCTTTCACCTTTCACTTATCATAAATCTACATTCCTTTCATCCAGGCCAAATATGGCCATGAAGATTTCCTCTGTGGAACAAAAATCCTTGTCAAATACAGGATTCTTAACTGCACCATTTATCCCAGAGTGCTGTGAAAGAGCAGAGAGGGCACAGGGAGGAGATGTTGAAGGCAGCACCACCTGCTTCCCTTGGGGACAAACATGCTGAGGCTTGGATGCCTCCCTCCTACCCTGCCCTGTCTATGGATCTGCTTGCTTAACTTCCCTCTATTTCTCTTCTCTTTGCTAATATCTATTTTAGAATTATATTCCGTGATTGAGAAAGATGTTGAAGGGAGCACTTTTTCACAGATTTATTTAATGAAAAGTATAGATGATTTCAGATCAAAAGTAAGTTGTATCAACCTGGTTAACTTGGAAATTAATTCTGAATATACACATGCAGTTAGTTGCAGAGAGAATTCCAGAAACTGAATATACCAAACACTCAGCTCCAGACTTCTATGAAAATATACTTAAAACAAACACAGGATGTGTAATAGATACTTTAAAAAGCTCTAAACTAATTCTTCCAGTGAAGTGAATCTTTTTATTCTTTTAATTTTGTCTTCCTATTTCACTCAACGTCCAGTTTCTGACAACCAAAACTGTAATCCTCTGAGTGGAATGGCTTTAGTCCACATGGGAGGGACAATACTCAGTGTTTCTCCCTCTATGTTTAATTTGTTTCCCTTGGTAGAATGTTCTCCAATTTCATCCCCATTGTTGAAAGTGAAAAGAATTCCTGTTTAAAGGATCAATACATTCTACTGTGTACATAAACTGTATTTTCTTAACCTTTCACGCATTATGGACACTTAGTTTTGCTCCATACCTTGGCTGTTGTGAATGGTGTCACAGTGACTGTGTGTGCAGAGCTCTCTCCAACACAGTGAGTGTGAGTCTTTCTGCAGAGACACACAGCTCAGTCACTGGGAGGGTGGGTCTTGAAAATTCTCCTTAGGAAGACATCATGTGTTTGAGATGCTGGATGGGTTCATTGACTTGATTTTTATTAAAAAACTACAACTTCACTTTCTACCCCATCAACTTGTACTACTATAGTTTGAAACATCCACTAAATGTTTAGAAAAATCATATGAAAATGTCTACTCAAACATATTCCTTTTAAACTGTCCTATTTGAAAAATATTTGGCTGAAGCCAATCTAAAAATGATCAAGAAAGTACAATAAAATCTTGGATTGTGAGTAAATTGTTTTGAGTATTCTGCAAGATGAGCAAACATTTCTAATAAATTTTAACTTGATAAATGAGTGATGTCTTGCAATACAACTAGTACATGGCACTGAATGTCACATGACCACAACTGAGCCACTAGGTTCCATTACATTCCCCCTCTCTCTCCCTCTCTCTCTCTCTCTCTCTCTCTCTCTCTCTCTCTCTCTCTCCCTCTCCCCTTCACTTTGATTATGGGTCATCATCTCTCAACAGTAACACCTTATGGAGGAGCTCTCATCTGCAGAGGAGGAGAAGAAAAGGAAAGACAGAGGAATCGAATCCCTCACTTTAGAGAGAGGTGTAAAATGTGGGAAACAGTACAAAATTGTGTAGAAAAGCACCACCCAAATAAGGCTGTAGTAGTGTGAGAAATGCATCTGTTTAATGACAGTGCAACACACATTTCTGCAAAACCCTCTAAAGGAGGAAAAAGTAAGTGTCATTGGATAGGTTTCTTGTTAAATTTGCATGAAAAGAAGAAGATTCCATTGAGTCAACAGCAGTGGCTCTCTTAGAGATAGTGAAATCTTCCTATGCAGTAAGCCTCCTCTCTTTTGCCGCTCTCACACCAGCCAGGGAGGTTTTCAGAGTTAAGTGCAGGTTAATTGGTTCATTTTTATTTTTATTTTCTTTATTATTTTTATTATATGACTATTACAATCATTTTTATATGAATATTTTGGGGTTGTGGAATGAATTACCTGCATTTCCATTATTTCTTATGGGGAAATTTGATTTTTATACAAATACTTTGGATTACAAACATGTTTCCAGAATAAATCATGCTCCCAAACCAAGATTTTACTGTGTGTACTTTTGTGAATTCTTTAGCAGAAGTTTTTTAAAAAGCACTCGATATGCCTGTCCTCTTATTCTTTTCTGTGAACCTTTATTCCCATGAAATCATTATCTTTATGAAGAATTAGCTAGCTGGCCTTCTATTTCCTAGATGACATTTATATCTAGGTTACCACTTTTCCTACTATTCAAAAATGCTAGGTCTTTATTTAGGTATGATCATTTATTTACATAGACTAGAAAGGCATTCCACCATCCACCCTGCATATACTCGGATCTTATATCTTCCAATGTTTCTGAAAATTCATGGATTAAGTTTCTCACAACTTTTTAGACAATCTGGATTTTCTGTTTTCTTTCAATTCTAGGTCTGTGTACATGTTCTTTTTTAAAATTTCTTTTTTTTTTGCTTAAATTCTTTCATTGGTACATTTTAGGTATACAATACCTTTACATTTATCATTCAGTGTTTGTACTTGTACATGATGTATCATGGTTCTTATTTTTTCCCCATTCCTTGTGTTCTCTTCCCCCCTCCACCCTTCCCTATTAACAAAGACTTTGTTTCCATTTTTCATTTTCTCATAATTTTTCCTTTCCCTTCCCCTCCAACATCCCCTACCATTTTGAACCTTTTCTTCCTATTTCAAATTATCAATTATTCATTTTAGTCATTTTCATCCTTATTTACATTTTCAGTTTCTCACACTAGAGATACTATTCAGTATTTACAAGTGTGTCCTATTCATTTCACTTAAGAGAATGTCCTCAATATGCATCCATTTAGCTACAAATGTCTATAGTTTCTCATTCTTTGTGGCAGAGTTGTACTCCATTTTATAAAAACACCACATCTTCTTTATCCGGCTTCCAGTTGATGGGCACTTGGGCTGCTTCCAAGCTTTAGCTATTACAAACTGTGCCACTATGAACATGGGTGCACATATATCACTGTGCTATGATTCTTTTAATTCTTTTGGGAAGATACCCAGCAGGGGAATAGCTGGTTCAAATGGGACCTCTAGTCCTACTTCTTTGCGGTATCTCCATACTGACTTCCACAGTGGTTGCACCAGTCTGCACTACCACCAGCAACGGAGAAAGGTTCCTTTCTCCCCACAACCCCACCAGCATTTGTTATTGGTTGATTTCTTGATAGCAGCCATTCTTTCTGGGGTGAGCTGGAATCTCAGTGTTGTTTTCATCTGCATCTCTTGACTGACGAGTGATGTTGAACATTTTTTCATATATTTGTTTGCTGCTTTTACTTCCTTGTCTGAGAAATGTCTGTTCATTTCAGATGCCCATTTTTGAATTGGGTCTTTGAATTTGGGGGGTCTGATTTTTTTCAATTCTTTATATATTCTATATAGTAGTCCTCTGTCTGAGGTACAGCTGCTAAAAATTGTTTTCCCAGATTGTAGATTGTCTCTTAGCTCTGTTGGTGGTTTCTTTTGCAGTGCAGAAGTTTTTAATAAGATGAGATCCCAGTTGTTGATTCTTTGTGCTACTTCCCATGCTACTGCGGTTTTGTTCATAAAGTCTTTTCCTATGCCAATGTCTTCAAGAGTTCTACCTAACTTACCTTCCAGCAAGTTTAGTGTTTTGTTCTTAATATTTAGATCTTAACTCCATTTCGATCTTAGTATAGTGTATGATGGTAAGTACAGGTCTAATTTCAATCTTTGGCAAGTTGAAATCCAGTTTTTCCAACACCATTTATTAAATAGGCTATCTTTCCTCCAATGAGGGTGGTTGGCTCCATTGTCAAAGATGTGGTGGCTGAGTATGTCTGGAGTTGTTTCTGCATCTTCTAATCTATTCTACTGATCCTCAGATCTTTTTCTTTGCCAGTACCATGTTGTTTTTATCACAGTAGTTTTGCAGTATAGTTTCAAGTTGGGGATTGTGAAACCCCCAGCCATATCTCTGTTGCCTGGAATTGCTTTTGCTATTCTAGGTCTCTTCTGGTTCCAAATGAATTTTTGGATTGTTTTCTCTAGTTCCGTGAAATATATTGTTGGAATTTCAGTCGTCATTGCATTAATTCTCTATAGTAATTTTGGAAGTATGGCCATTTTCACTATGTTGCTTCTTCCTACCCAGGAACAAGGGATATTTTTCTGTTTTCTTATATCCTCCTCGATCTCCTTTTTCAAATTGTTGTAGTTTTCAGTGTAGAGGTTTTTGCTTCCTTTGTGAGGTTGATTCCTAGATATTTCATGTTTTTGGACGCTATTGTAAAAAAAAATTGTTTCCCAAATTTCTCTCTCAATGAGTCTATTTGTGTATAAGAAGGCTATTGTTTTTTGAGTGTTGACCTTATATCCAGCTACTCTAGTGAATCTGTCAATTATGTCTAGAATACTTTTGACCAAGTTTTTTGGGTCTTCTATGTAAAGTATCATATCATCAGCAAATAATGACTGTTTCACTTCTTCTTTTCCTATCTTTATTCCTTTTATTCCTTTCTCTTTTCTAATTGTTGTGGCTAATGTTCCCAGAACTATATTGAACAGGAGTGGTGTTAGTGGGCATCCTTGTCTTGGTCCTGATTTTAGCATGAAAATTTTCAATTTTTGACCATATAGTATGATGTTGGCTGTTGTTTTTCCTTAAATAGCCTTAATTAAGTTGAGATAAATACCTTCTATTCCAATTTTCTCCAGCATTTTCATCATGAATTGCTGTTGGATTTTGTCAATTGCCTTTTCTGCATCTATTGAGATGATCATATGGTTTTTTTCCTTGACTCTGTTAATATAGTGTATTACATTTATTGATTTTTGAACATTGAATGATCCTTACATCCCTAGGATAAGTCCAACTTGGTCAGGGTGTATGATCTTCTTGACGACTCTCTGTATTCTGTTTGCCAGTATCTTGTTGAAGATTTTTACATCTATGTTCATTAGGGAGATTGGTCTGTAGTTCTCTTTTTGGGTTGGGTCTTTCCCTGGTTTTGAAATCAAAGTAACACTTGCTTTCTGGAATGAGTTTGGAAGCCTTGCTTCCCTTTCAATTTCATTGATGAGTTTAAATAGTAATGGTGATAGTTCTTCTTTAAATGTCTTGTAGAATTCAGCAGTGAAGCCATCAGGACCTGGGCTTTTCTTTGTTGTTAAATTATTTATTACATTTTGAATTTCACTCATTGCAATTGGGGTGTTTAGAATCTCTATATCTTCTTCATTTAACTTTGGCAATTCATATGTATCTAGGAATCTGTCCATTTCTTCTGTGTTTTCCATTTTATTACAGTATAGGTTCTCAAAGTAGGTACTGATGATCCTCTGACTTTCTACTGGGTCTATTGTGACTTCATCTTTTTCATTCTTAATTGCATACTTTTGAGGCTTTTCTTTCCTTTTTCTGATAAGGTTGGCTAAAGGTTTATCGATTTCATTTATTCTTTCAAAAAACCAACTCTTTGATTCATTATTTTTTGGCATCATTCTCTTAATCTCCATTGCATTGATTTCTGCTCTGATCTTTATAATTTCCTCCCTTGTATGAGCTTTGGGTTTATTATGCTCTTCTTTTTCTAGGAGCTTGAGGTTCTGCATTAGGTTATTTATCTGAGTTCTCTCCATTGTCCTAATATGGGCATTCACTGCTATGAATTTCCCAAATAGAACTGCTTTTTTTGTGTCCCATAGAGTCCTACATGTTGTTCTGGCATTATCATTTACTTGTACAAACTGTCTAATTTCTTCTTTAATTTCCTCTGTGACCCATTTGTTGTTCAGGAGGGTGTTATTCAATTTCCATATGTTTGTGGGAGTTTTGTGGTTTCTTATGTTATAGACATCCAATTTTATTGTACTATGGTCTGATAATATACAGGGGGTAACTTCAATGCTTTTACATTTACTTAGACATGTCCTATGATCTAGCATGTGATCTATTTTGGAGAATGACCATTTTGCAGCTGAAAAGGATGAGAATTCTGATTTTGTGGGGTGGAACACTCTGTAAATATCTATTAAGTCCATTTGTTCAATAGTTTGTTTCAGTTCTAGAATTTCATTGTTAATTTTTTGTCTAGATGATTTGTTTATTTGTGATAGTGAGGTATTGAGGTCCCCCGCTACAATTGTATTAGTGCTTATTTGGTTTTTCATGTCCATTAATATTTGTTTTCTGTAGTTGGAGGCATTCATATTTGGTGTGTATATATTTAGGATTGTCATCTCTTCCTCTTGGATGGTTCCCTTCACAAGGATGTAGTGACCCTCTTTGTGTCTCTTAATTAGTTTTGGTTTGAAATCTACTTTGTCTGCAAATAAGATTGCTATGCCTGCTTTTTTCTGGGTTCCTGTCACGTGGAGAATTGTTTTCTATCCTTTTACTTTCAGTCTATGAATTTCCTTTTGAGTTAGGTTTGTTTCTTCTATACAGCATATTGCTGGATTTTGCTTCTTAATCCATTCTGCCAGTCTATTTCTTTTGATTGGTGAATTGAGGCCATTAACATTAATGGTTATAATTGCTAGATATTTACTGATCCTTATGATGATGTTTTACTGTTGTTGGCTCTTTTATTTCTTATTTTTCCCCCTTTTCCTTTAGTGTCTTTACCTTTCCTTGTGGATTTCCTCTTTTGGGCCTCCTGGAGTTGTTACCTTAGTTGTCTTTTTTAGGATATTGCTTAGAAATGTTTGGAGTGCTGGTTTGGTGTTCATGAAATTTCTCAGGTGTTCTTTGTTGTAGAAGTATCTAATTTCCCCATCAATTTTGAAAGATACTTTTGCAGGATACAACAGTCTAGGTTGGAAGTTATTGTCTTTTAGCTCTTGAAATACTTCACTCCAGGCTCTCCTTGATTTAAGGGTTTGTGTTGAGAAGTCTACTGGGATTCTGATGGGCTTTCCTTTGTAGGTTATTTGTTTCTTTTCTCTAACTGCCTGTAGGATTTTTTTCATCTGTTGGGTTTCTGGGATCTTGACTATTATATATCTAGGTGTAGATTTTTTTGATCATGACTTGTTGAAGTTCTATATGTCTCACTTATCTGTATGTCCAATTCTCCACCTCTGTCCTGGAAGTTTTCTACTATTACTTCTGTGAACAGTTTTTTGTAATGTCAATTGTACTTTCTCCTGTTTTTTCGTGGACTCCTATCAGGCTTATATTGTTCTTCTTTCCATTGTCTAGCAGCTGCTGGTTTGATTTCTCATGGTCTCTCACTATTTTGAAGAAATCTCTGTTTTCATGGTCCTTCACCACAATCTTGTCTTCTATATCTGATATTCTATCTTCAGATTCCCTTAATCTGCTATGCATTCTTTCAGTGAATTTTTAATTTCCTAAATATCTGTTTGAATCTGTCTAATGGATTCCATTTCTTTCTCATGTTGGGCGATCATGGTTTCCATTTTTTTCTTATGCTGGGCATTCATGGCTTCTACAGTGTTTCTGAGCTCATGTATTTTTTTTATCTATTTCTGTTCTAGAGCCTCTAATCATGTCTTTCACTCTGCTCACCATCTCTGTAGTCATCTGGGAGATTATTTCTGCTTTGAAATTTTCTAGAGCCCCATTCATCTGTTTTGTTACTTCCTGTGCTATCAGTTCAGGGTGTCCAGTTTGTTGATTATCACGCTTTTCCACCTCATTTCCCCTAGAATTTGCCTTTTGTGGACCAGAAGTCTTACTTTGTGACTGGCTTAAATGTCTTCTCATGTTTGTTTTTGGTACTGTCCTTGTTTTAGTTCCTGGGTTGATACTTTGAAGTTGCATATTTTAAGTATCTTTGTTGCCTGTATTTAGAACCCTTATGGAATGATTGCTTCTCAGAGGTGTCTTCCAGATATAGCTGGTCTTTAGGTTTTGAGTCTCTAGTGGCTGTGAGGCTGTCTCATTTTTGTTGTACCAGGAAGTACAACTGATTAGATCAATCACAACACCTTAGCCGAAGTGATACAATTAGCAACACAATAGCATAAGTACCTCTTAGAAAATGACAATTTGTGGGAGTTATTAATCTATCACCTTTAACTGTGTGAATTATATCAAAATCAAGGACCATCCCAACATATGTTTATAGTGACTCAACCCTTCAATATAGCAACTTTACCCTTTGGAATGGGGAGTTAGAAGGATTTGGGGAGGGAGGGATAGGTAAGTAGAAGGATAGGGGAAGGTTAGCAGTGATGCCAGAGGACACAGGTGAGAGAAGGAAAGAGAAGAAAAGAAAAATAAAGAAGAAATATGAATTAGGGCCAGAACAGGAACACATAGGGAGATGAATAACAATGTGGGGCAGCAAGGGAGTGAGGAAGAGAGAGAAAGAAAAGAGAAAAGAAAGAAAAAAAATAAAAATTTTGAAAGAGTAGAAAAAGAAGGAAAACAATTGGAAAGAGCAAAAAAATGTGGTAATTTTGAAAATATCAAATAAAAGATAAAAATGAAGGGATTCCTTCAGGGTATGTCTCTTCTGTCAAAATAGACAATGTGGGCAGCAGTGTGCAATTATAAGTCAATGAGTCTCAGTAAGCCAGTCACAGACCCATGAGATTCAGGCAGATTCCTGGCTGCAAGTCCCAAGCTGAGCTCCCTGTCCTCCTGCAGGGTTGAACTGTGCAAGGTTCTATTGCAGGTTACAGCGCCCTCCCCCTGAAGATAGTCCAGGTTCCAATGGGAGGTGAGGATCCCTCCAATTTACCAAGTACAGTGCTCTGGTGTGCCTTTACTGCAGAGATTCTCTTCACTTTTCCAGTGGGTTTCAGTTATCATCAGGGAGCCTGAGAGAGGCCCTCTCTCTCTTTTTCACATCTGGAGCTCAGGACGATGGCCTTTATGGCCCCCTGTGCCTCTGTAGTGTGGAACAAGGTAGCTGTACAGCCAAGAGGCCAGAGGTGGCAGGGGTGGCTCTATTATTGTAGGTGACTAAGTGGCTCCACAGGTGACTGGTGGGCATCCTGGGGGGTTCTTACCAGTTCTTGGTCCCAAGTAGATATAGCCAGACAGACAGAGCTTGGCTCAGTCAGTCCTGGATGCTCTGCCTGTGCAGCTCTGCCCAAGTGGCCGGTGGGCATGCCTGGGGGTCTTTGCTAGCTCTTGTAGCTAAAATAATTTTTAAAAATGAAATTAAAGAGCTTCTTTGAAAATGGTGAATAACTGAATGATTTGACAGCAGAAGTCTCTAAGACTGCTGACAAAAGGAAAGATGCATTCAAAAGAAAATATGAGTCCACCTTAAGCTGTGGATTCATTGTGAAAAGCGATTCACATTCCTCATTCCCAATTTGTATAATTTAGCTTCATTAGCTATCACCCATTTGTGAATGAGGCAAGAGAATCCTCTTTGTCTATGCTAGAACAGGATCAGCTAAACTGCTTGAGAACTCAAATGATAGTGGTGTTTAAAGTGCTGGAAACCTCTTCAAATCTCCCTATGTTTTGAATTACAGTTAAGGCAGAATATACTGAGGTTGCCACAGAAGCATTGAACAGCTGGCTTCTATTTCCAGTGTTCTGTGTTTGTGAAGCAGGGTTTGTGCACTTACAGAAAACCCCCAAAAAAATACCTTGGAGGAGACTGGACATCAGCAAAACTCTTCAGATATCCCTGTCTCCTGTCATTCCCATGGGAGAATCTATTACCAGGAAAACAAGCTCAGAGCTGCACTGACTCTGCATTATTGTGAGCTGCATAATTAGTTCATTACATAGTACAAGGAAATAATCACAAATATAAAGGGCACAACCAATATGTGTGCTTGAATCATCCTAAAACTATCTCCACCCACTGTCGGTGGAAAAATCATCTTCCATGAAATTGATCCCTGAACCCAAAATGTTTGGGAACCACTGAAATGAGTGAACTAAGCCAGAGTATTGGAAACAACATAGGATTTTATTTCTCTGAGGTATTCGAAGAAGCCAAGACTGCAGAGAGAGGTAGTAGAATGGTGACTGCCAGAGTCAGGGAGGGAGATTGAGGTTTGCTTCCCAGGTCTGATCTGAGTCTTGTCAGAAGGAAGGTGGTTGTGGGAGCACAAGGGTCTGAATGCACACAACACCACTCCACCATGAGTTTGAAAGTGGTCAACATAGAAGAGGAAGTCATGTGCATTTTCCTGTTACAAAAATAGAGGTGTATATGAGCATTCAGAATAACTATTTAATAGCCTCTACACACCCGAGAATTCCACAGCAGTATGTAGCCACTTGAGCTCTCTCAAGGTGTACACTGTCCAACTGACGCCCCAATCCCTCACCTATTTGGGCTCAGGGATATAGGAGGCAGTGCCCTAAATGCAAAGGGCCACAGAGCCCATTTCATACTACTAGAGAACATAACAGTCAGTAAGTTATGGAAAGCCAGAAAGAATAAACAGGGAAGAGGAAAAAAGGGAGAATTGGTGAGAAAGAAAAAATGTGACATTGATATTTTCAAATAAGCAGATTACCATTTTAGTGGAGTGATCTCTATTTAAAATTTTTTGCGGAGGGGAAGTACCAGGAACTGAATTCAGGGCCTCAAGCTTGCCAGGCAGATGTGGTGCCCTGGCACGTATTTGTGCATCCTGGCCCTATGTAAATACTTTTTACATGTATTTATGTAACTTTATACTGACTATAAATTAAAGGGATAGGAAACTGTTATACAGATATACAGAAATTTTCCTAACAGTTAAGAGGCATATTTCAACATAGGGAAAAGTTTGAGGATGCTGCTGTAAGGTTATTGAAAGTGAAAAGTCATGCATGTCATCAAAATCTGTCTCATTCCTTCTAGGTACATATAAAGCAGATGCCTTGGGAAATGGAAACATAAGTTTTCCAAACACCTTTGTCCTGCTGGGCATCTCAGAGTTTCCACAGCTGGAGCAGCCCCTCTCTGCAGTGGTCCTGGCCTCCTACATCCTCTCCATGGTGGGGAACAGCTCCATCATCCTCCTCTCCCTGGTGGACCCCATATTCCAGATGCCCATGTACTTCTTCCTGAACATCCTTTCACTGCTGGGCCTCACTGTAACCTGTGCCAATGTGCCCCAGCTGCTGGCCAACCTGCGGGGATGAGACAACACCATTGCTGCCTGGGGGTGCATCATAAAAATCTGTATTCTCAGGTGGGCAGCCTGCACTGAATGCAACCTACTGGCCATGATGGCCATTGAATGCTATGTGGCCATCTGCCAGATCCTCCAGTACACTCTCATCATGCATCTTTGGGTTTGTGTGCAGATGGCAACTGCCTCCTGGTCCAGTGGCCTCGCCAATGCTCTTCTACAAGCCACACTCACCCTTTAGCTCCCCCTCTGTGGACCCCACACCCTGGACCACGTCTTCTGTGAGGTGCCTGTGCTCATCGAGCTGGCCTGTGGGGACACCTCTGCTAATGAGCTGGCCCTGGCTATTGGAGCCATTCCTTTTTCAGGGATGGCTCCTTTGCTGGTGGTCATTTCCTACACCTTCATTGTGAGGGCTGTACTGAAGCTACCTTCAACTGAAGGCAGGCACAAGGCACTCAGCACCTGCAGTTCCTACTTGCTGGTGGTCACCATGTACATTGGTCCTGCCATCTACGTGTACCCCCAGCCTCTGGAAAATCACACTTAGGCCAAGTTCACGTTCTTCTTCTACTGCATTTTCACTCCTGTACTCAGCCCACTCATCTACACCCTGAGAAACAAGGATGCGAAGAGAGCATGGAGGAGGATCCTGCAATCCCAGGATAGGCTGAAGCCCTTAGAGGCCAGATGTTCTCTGCCTGTCTCCTGGAGCAACCATAGGCACACACAGCAGTGAATACTGGCATGGCTGCTTTTCCAAATGAATGCCTATGATTGGAAAGAAATTAGTTTCCTTTTCTACATGATAGTAAATCTGACACCTAGAGAACATTTTTAGGTAGAAAGCTCTACTCCTGAAATCTCAAATAGAGTCACTATTGTTTTTCTTGATCTTTCCCAAATATCTTGTTTCCCAAGACACAATGTGCAGCATGGTCCTTATCATTGTAGGAACAGAGAACCCTACATCAACATCCATTTCTCCACTATTTATAGTAGTCAAGGGACTACATTCAACATAGCATGTGCACAGAAAGTTATTATTTGGGGGATACAACATCACATTCTTCCATTTATGAAAACCTGGATGAAAATGCTCAGCATTACACTAATTGAAATAAGATAAGCACAGAGGACAAATGCTGCATTGGTCTCTCACACATGGAAAGCACAGAATTAACAATTTACAGAAAGAATTATCACCAGAGCTTGCTGTTTGAGGGGAAGAAAGGACAATCATTCAAAAATAAATTCTAGAGCACATCATGTGTTTGTTTTAATATATTTTTATCAAATGCTGTATCTGAGGGTTAGGTAAATTCAATTTTGGAAAAATTCTCCTATCTAACTACATGAGCAGCTCCAGGCCTCATCTTCAAAGGAACCAGGCTAAATGAACATACTTTTCATCTGCAAATGGCTCTATTTTTTTGTTGTTGTTAAATTCCTTTACTGGCACATTGTAGGTATACAACACAATTACATTTCTCATTGGGAACTTGTACCTTTACATGATGCATCTTGGTTCTTATTTTTCCCCCATTCCTAGCCCTCCCTTCACACCCTCCACCCTTCCCTATTTACAAAGACTTTATTTCCATTTTGTCCATTTCTCATCATTTTTCCTTTCCCTTCTTTCCTTTCCCCTGCCCCTCCCTCTACCCCTACCCCTTTGGACCTTTTCTTCCTATTTTGCATTATCAATTATTCATTCTAATCATTGGTACATTTTAGATATACAATATAGTGACATTCATCATTGGAAATTTGCACCTTTACATAGTCTCTCTTGGTTCTTATTTTTCACCCTGGCCCAGCCCTCCCTTCAACCTCTCCATTCCTCCCTATTTATAAAGATTTTGTTCCTATTTTTCCACTGTCTCATATAAATCCCATTCCCTTCTATCCTTTCCCCTACAACTCCCGCTTCCTTCCCCTTTGCCCCTTTTCTTCCTATTTCACATTACCTATTATACATTTTAGTCCTTATTTACACTTTCAGTTCTCACAAGAGAGAAATTCTTTGGTATTTATACATGTGTGTCCTATTTATTTCACTTAAGAATATCACCTGAATGTGCATCCACTTAGCTATAAATGTCTCTGATTTCTCATTTTTTATGGCTGAGTAGTACTCCATTTTATTTTTAAAAACCACATTTTCTTTATCCAGTCTCCACTTGATGGGCATTTGGGCTGTTTCCAAGTTTTACCTATCAGAAACTGTGCTGCTATGAACAAGGGTGCACATATATCACTGGGGTATGATTCTTTTAATTCCTTGTGGAAAATCTCCAGCAGTGAAATAGAGGGGTCAAATGGAACTTCCAGTCCTAGTTCTTTGAGGTATCTCCATATTGATTTCCACAGTGGTTGCACCAGTCTACACTCCCACCAGCAGTGGAGAAGTGTTCCTCTTTCCCCACAGCCCTGCCAGCATTTTTTATTGGTTGATTTCATGATAGCAGCCATTCTTTCTGGAGTGAAGTGGAATCTCAGCATTGTTTTCATTTGCATCTCTCGAATGACCAGTGATGTTGAACATTTTTTCATGTATTTATTTGCTATTTCTACTTCTTTGACTGAGAAATGTCTGTTCATTTCAGATGCCCATTTCAGATTGGGTCTTTAAATTTGGGAGGTCTGATCTTTTTAAGTTCTTTATAGATTCGAGATAGTAGACCTTTGTGTGAGGAAGAGCAGGTGAAAATTTTTCCCACATTGTGGGTTGTCTCTTCACACTGCTGGTGGTTTCTCTTGCTGTGTAGAAGCTTTTTAGTAAGAAGAGATCCCACTTGTTGACTGTTTGTGCTAGTTCACGGGCAACTGAGGTTTTGTTCATAAAATCTTTTCCTACACCGATATCTTCAAGAGTTCTACCTAACTTCTGTTCCAACTGGTTCAGTGTTTCTATTTTAATATTTAGATTTCAATCCATTTTGCTTTTAGTTTAGTGCATGGTGAGAGATATAGGTCTAGTTTTAATCTTTGGAAAGTTGAAATCCAATTTTTCCAGCACCATATATTAAAAAGGCTATCTTTCCTCCAGTGAGGGTGTTTGGCTCCTTTATCGAAGATGAGATGGCTGAGTGTGTCTGGTATTGTTTCTGCATCTTCGAATCTGTTCCACTGGTCCTCAGGTCTGTTTCTTTGCCAGTACCATGCTGTTTTTAATCACAGTAGCTTTGTCATAGAGTTTCAGGCTAGGGATTGTGATACCCCCTGCCATGTCTCTGTTACCTAGAATTGCTTTTGCTATTCTGGGACTCTTCTTCTTCCAAATGAATTTGTGGATTGTTTTCTCAAGTAATGAGATATTGCTAATGCTTGAAAATGAAGAAAATCATGTCTTTTGTGACTACATGTGTGACTATAGAGACATTATGATAAGTCAGATTGAAAAAGATAAAAAATGCATAATCTCACATATTTGTCATCCACAAAATTCAGCTCACAGAAACAGAGAGTGGAAGAGTCATTGCCATAGATGGGGTGGCAGATGCAGAGAGGGTGATCAAAGACCACAGAGTTTTAATGATGCCGGGTGCATACCTTCTGGATGCCCAATGGACAGTATGGTAACTGTACTTAATATGCTCCATGCCTTGTAAGAACATGTTTGTGACTTCACTGCAGAATGTAGCTATGTGAGAAGACAAATATCTTAATATTCACTGTGGTAATAATCATTTACAATTCCTAGATATGTCAAACATCTCATTGTATAATTTTAATATGTACAATCATCTTCATTCATTTATACTCCTAAGAATCTGGGGAACTTGGAAAGAAAAAGTGTGTTGAGCATTTTTTTAGCCTCTACATTGACCATTTGTATATTTTATTTTGAAAAATGCCTGTTCACAACATTTCCCCAATTTTAAGCTAGTAATTTCATTTTTAAAATGTGATGGATATTTTGCTGTTGAGATTTTAGGTTCCTTATATATTCCATAGGACATTCCAATCCTTTTGTGTGATCATTTGATTGTTTCAGGGTCTTGTCTGTACTTCCCTCAGGCATATTTCTTTGGACAAGAATAATTCTAAACTCAAATAAATCAGGAGGGAAATTTCCTGTAGCGTGTTCATCTCCACACACAAGGCCCTGAGTTAATGGTCTCCCTGCACTGGCTCAGGTCTCAGAGGAGCCATGTCAGGCACCCTCAGGAGCCTCCTGCTCATCACTCTGTCTCCTGCCTGGATTCTGATCACTCCCACCTAGCTCCCAATGAAACCCCAGCGTCTGAAGAGAACCTGCATCACTAGAACTGCCCAGAGTTTCCACCACTGGCCTCTCACTCCAGTGTTTCTTCTTCACCTAAGGTGGGTCAGCCCAGGGTGTTGGACAGTGTGCTGACTCTCTGTTGTCCTCCAATGAGTTCCATAGGTGATATCCTCTCACTTACCTCATGAGTGTGGCTACTCCTGGTCTTGTGAGTTAGTTATGTGAACCACACGATATCAATAGGGAGATGGTTTTCTCAGACCTTATTACCCCACCCAGGTCACCACATAAATAATATAATCATCCCAGCACACACTGCACCTGAATGTGTGTAAAGCATTGGAATTGAAGCTAGATGAAACAGCACAAAGCAGAAATAGAAAATGATTATCAGCATCTTAAATTATGGTAGAGCAAAGCAGATGGAGAAGTAAAATTTTTACCCAAGTTTAGAAGGCTAGGTCAAATTGGAGAAGAGAAACAGAACAAGTTTGTGTGACAAGTGAAAAAATGTCATCAGTGAAACTAGACATTAATTTGCATATTTATTAAATAGCTACTGCAGGCCGAACCTCAGTGCTGGGAAGGCAGGAAATCAGAGTTCAGATCAAACGTTCAAAGTGCTTTCAGGCAGAAAGGCAGGGAAGAGAGTGACTTCAATGGAGTCAGAATTCAGGGTAACAGGCAGAGACAGAGATGGTGAGGCCATGGGATGATTCACAGAGGAGCCCAGGCTGGTGCAGGGGTCACAGGACATGCATCCTCCACAGGTCAGGTGGGAACCAGAGGGAGAAGTAGAGGTGCAGAGGACCAGGCTGGAGTTGAGAGCACGCAGTGGAGTGTAGGATTGGGGGAGAGGAAGCTGGGACAGGTGGGCTCACATCAGGGATGGGCCTGGGTGTGACATGGTGGTATGCAGGGCCCCTGTGGGCTTGAGGATAATGGTCACATTTTCTTACTATCACTCAAGCAGATCTGCCTGAGGAATGCGTTGGGGTGGGCACCTTTGGAAACTGCATCATCCAGGGATAACTGACATTATGGCAACAGGGGAAACCAGGAAAATGTTTCATTCATTCCTAACTTTAAGAATATCCTTAAAAGTAGGTGACCTGAATAAACCAAATTCTTCCAACAGTATTTTGCAGAGAGAGTTTATGCAGAAGCCCACATATTTTTTTTGCAGTGGCTGGACTGAAGCACACCCCAGCAACATGTACCTGGGTTTCCTCCCCATGCCCCTGCCCACATTTGTTATCTTTGTCCTTCCTTTCTCATTCATTCTAATAATGGGGAGAGGAGACACAACTAAACATGGGCTCACTCAAATTTGGAGCCTGAAAATGTTGATCTGATAGAAGTAGGAAGTAGAGTGGTGGTGACCAGCAGTGGTGCAGGAGAAGAGCTGAGAGGTGGTGGACAAAGTGCACTAATGCACAGCCAGAGAGCAGGAAACGCCAAGGGATCCATTATAGACTCTTGAAAATGATAAGTGAGTGGATGTCACATGTTTTGACCACAAGAATGATAATGGAGTGGGTAATACATGTATAATTAGCTGCATTTGGCCACTCCATGATGAGCATATACTGGAAAAGAGCATGGTAACCAAATATATCTGTCAACATAAAATCAGTAATTTTAAAATATACAACTTTTATTTATGAAAACTGAACCTCCATACATTTTAATGTAGTTTCCTACTAAGAAAATAGTCTAGAGCATATTTCCCTCTTCTCCCACTGTGAACCCATGGAAGGACATGAGGCCAGTGTAGCAGCATCTCTACAGCAGCTCTAGGTACTGCAAGGTGCTGGTGAGTCCTGATCTCCAGGGTCCAACTCAATCTACTCTGCACACCTGAGTACATCTCTTTAAAATTCAATTGTCAAATGCTCTCTAAACAAACAAGCACAAAGCAAAGCATGCAAGAACCAGACATAATTTGACAGCAATAAATGAATGACTTCTTCAGCTTTTTATAATTTAGACTATTTCCATTAAGCAAGTCAATGCATAGATGTTCCCATGCTGACCCCTTTGTTCTATTTGTTTAAGACTGTGATAAAAGAAAGCCTTCAGAATTTCTTCACAGGTTTCATTCCAGAGCTAAGTCCCTCTCTTGTGAGGAGCTATTGTATGTGAAGCAGAATCCTCTCTGACACTGCACCGGCTGGAGACTCTGTCTCTGCAGCTCTGCCTCCCTGCTGATTGGTGCACCCTAAGGAGGTAGTGAGGAAGGGCCAGGTCCTGGCCTCAGGGGACTCTGGCTCTGTCCTGCTGATGCTCTGCCCTCTCTGCGCATGGCCAAGACTCTCTGCTCCACCATCCTCTATATTCAGTAGACTGGTGTGCAGTCTCTATCCGACTGATCAAGTGCAAATTGTCTGTGAGATGTGACTGCCCTTGGTCTAGAGATGAGGAGAGGGAGGCTCAGCTAGAAGATCCCTAAGCATTGCAGGGTTCTTATTTTGAACTACAGAAAATCTCCACTATACAAGTTGATACTTAGTCATGGTGCTCCTGACTGACCTTGGTCGTAAATCTTCCGGTGAAGTTTGCAGCAGGTGCGGGGAAGTCTTTTCCCCCAAAAGGAACTCTTCTCTTTGATGAAAATATTTTGTGAGGAAAGTGCAGCAACTGTGACCAGAGCTCTGCAACTTATGTTAATGGTGGTTTCTCTGAAGTAGACACTGATTACAAGGGGAGAAGAACTGCTCTCACTAACCCCCATGTAGAGAGGGTCTCCTGGCCATATTTTCTGCCCACAGCTTTGAGCTGTCCCAAAATTATTTCCTACCCGTTCCCAGTGTTTTCAGTCTAAAGTGCCTGTCTGTGGGAACAAGGGGTTAAACTTATATAACATTCTTGACAGTCTCCTGGGCAGAACATGAGCTCCTGATTTCTTTAAGAGATCTCAGAGCAATTGGATGTATGTTTGTTTGTTGGCCAACATGCCCTGTCCCATGTCTTAGTGCCAGGCTAACACATTTTCATGGCAGTGAGCCCCAACCTTGAGTAACTCCAGTTATCCAGACTCTCTCTCTGTGTTTAGCACCGTGAAGTCCTCACACCATATCGTACTTATTCTCCAGTCATTCACTGAGGGCAGTCTTCACTTGGTCAGACAATCAGCCCCTGTATCAGCACAAGTTATTGGAGGATGATCATACACCCAATCACCTGACCTAGTGTATAGCAGACAGACTTGAGCAAAGAGACAAGACAAGATCTTAATGAATAACTGGAGGCCCAGGACAGTCAGAGGTCTTATCTGGCTAAGACATCATCTCTTGGAGCTTGCCACTATTTCTTGATCATGCAGCTTTCAGAAGGGGTAATGGGCAGTACAGAGAGGAGTGAGATGGGGAGCACTGACTTGAGCAGGGTCATGGCAACAAGAAAAAATATGTTTTACTAGGAACAGATCATTGATTAATGGGAAATTTGTTTCTTCCCATGGATTAATTTTTGCCTGCATAGGAGTTTTCTGCACTAACCGTGCTGCCCTTAGCTGTGCTATTGTCATGCCATCCAAAACATCACAGCATCAAGGATTATTGACTCTTCTGCTGTAAACAGTGGTGTAGGGCTTGTTTAATTCCTATTCAGGCAAAGCATTGTGAGCTAATAGGCAGACTCAGACTTTTACTATGAAAAGCCAATTTATGAATTTATTACCCCTCGCTCAGAGTTGTCTCCATCATGTGGCTTCAAATGAACCCTATATATTACAGATATACACTAATAAAAAAGGAAACAAGATATGTAAAAGTTATATTCAAAAGGCATAATTGTTAAAATCTGTCCTTTTCCTTCTAGCCATATATTGGAGTCTGATACTATGGAAAGAGCAAATTTGAGCTTTCCCAATGCTTTTGTGTTCCTGGCCTTCTCAGAGTTTCCATGGCTGGAGAGGCCCCTCTTTGCAGTGGTCCTATTCTCCTACCTCCTCACCCTGGTGAGGAACAGCTCCATCCTCCTCCTCTCCCTGGTGGACCCCAGATTCCACATGCCCATGTACTTCTCTCTGGACAACCTCTCAGTTCTGAACCTCAGTGTTACCTGTGCTAGTGTGCCCCAGCTGCTGACCAACCTCTGGGGACCAGACAAGACCATTGTTTCCTGGGGTTGCAACACATAGGCCTATCTTTTTAACCGGAGTGCCTGTGCTGAATGCATCCTGCTGGCCACGATGGCCATTGATCACTATGTGGCCATCTGCCGGCCCCTCCACTACACTGTCATCATGCAACCCTGGGTGTGTGTACAGATGGCAGCTGATTCCTGGTCCAGCAACCTGGCCAATGCTCTGCTCCAAGCCATTCTCACCCTGCATCTCCCCTCTGTGGACCCCACACCCTGGACCACTTCTTCTGTGAGGTGCCTATGCTCATCGAGCTGGCCTGTGGGGACACCACTGCTAATGACCTGGCCCTGTCTATTGGAGCCATCCCATTTGGAATGCTGGCTCCCCTGAGGGTGGTCATCTCCTACCCCTTCATTTCCAGGGCTGTACTGAAGCTACCTTCAGTGAAGGCAGGAGCAAGGCACTCAGCACCTGTGGTTCCCACTTGCTGGTGGTCACAATGTACTTTCAACCCGGCATCAACATGTACCTCCAGCCTCCAGCCAAGAGTTCTCAGGGTATGTTCATGTCCTTCTTTTACTGTGTTATCACCCCAGTGCTCAACCTACTCTTCTACACCCTGAGAAACCAGGATGTGAAAACAGAATGGCAGAGGATCCTGCAATCCCCAAGTGCGATGAAGTGTTTAAAAGCCAGATCTTGGCCTGTCACCTGAAGAAACCAAATGCACACATCAATAAACACTGATATATTATGTGTGCTTTTCCAAATGAGCATCTATAACTTCAAAGAAAAAAGCTCCCCTTTCCACATATTAACAAATCTAATAACCAGAAAAAAAATTTTAGCTAGAAATTTCTTCCTTCTGAAATCTAATATAGAGCCCTTTTCCTTTTTCTTGATCCTTCTCAAATATTTGCTCACCATAATGGGGTTCATGGTTCATTTATATACAGGAAGAGATACCTGCTCATCCATAATCACTATAGTCATTATTCACAATAGCCAGGGTGTGTAATAAAATTAAGTACTCATCAATGGATGAATGCAAATAAAATGTAGTGTGTGTATGCAAAGGAATATTATTTCAACCTACAAAATCAAGTTTTTCCATTTGTGATAATATGGATCAAATTGGAGAACATTCTAATGATAAGTAAACTAACCAAAATGCAAAAAGACAAACATTACCTATGCTCACTGTATGTGCAATATTAACAATTAACTCCTTAAAACAAGAATTTTACCAGAAGTTATTCATTGAGATAATGAAGAGATGACCATTAAAGAATATCTATGTTTCCGGCCTTTGCTTTAATACATTTTTAAGAAAATCTGGACCAGAAAGCTAGGCAAATTGAACTTTGAAAAAAATCATCCACCTAACAACATGAACAACTCGGCTCCTCATATTCAAAGGAACAAGGTTAATTTTCATCTGAAAAAGGCTCTGTATTTTTTAATGAAATGTGTCTTAAAATGAGTAACTGACATCTTTCTCAATTTTAATTGGAACTAAAATACTGGTATTAATAAAGGGATGAGAAATAAATGAGAATTGAGGGCTGCAGGTTGATGAATGTCCAGGATGACAGGGAGGCATCCTGAGTCTCAGCAGGTTTCTTGTCTCTAGAGAGACCCAACCATGTTGCCTCCAGTATCATGTACCTCAGTGCTCTCTGCTTGTTCACTCCTCTCTACCAAATGTTTCCTTGCCTTTGGGAGGGATTTTTTTCAACACACAGCAATGCTTTTTAGTAATACTCAGACTGGGAAAATAATTGTTTACTTTGAAGTATAATAAGAGATTGTGATATGGGAGTCAGGCAGAAAAGTGGCTGGCAATTGGCCCCTGGGCTTTCAGGAAGATGCATAACAAAAGACCACAGAGGAAAGCTGAAGCATACTTTCTGTGATGCTTAATCTTGACTGTGATAGACTTGATTGACTTGAGAGATGCCCAGGTCCTAAGACTCACCTGAGACACATGGCAAACTCTTAACTGGGATTTGTAAAATTCAAAAAGGAAGTTACAGTCACAAGAAACTTTGCCACAGTGTAACCACTCCAATTGTAAAAGGAGGGGACAGATAAAAAGGGTTTGAACTAAAGAAACTCCAGAACCCAGTAGAACAAGCACTAAGTCATGTGGTTCCACTTGTGGCATCCAACACATGTGGTGATGAGATGTGAATTTCAGAAGATGTTTGTGGCCCACATGTGGCCTGCTCTGCTTGCTGCCTGTAGCTTTCCTCACTAGAAATTCCATGTTCCTGACATTTCTAACTTCCTGGGGCCCCCATATACTATTAGGTTCATTTCCACAGCTTCACACACTGCACTCTTAAGGGCACTTTGTTTGACCTCCAATATCTCCTTTTGAAATCTCAGAGGAACATTCCATGACTCCACAACTCTTACTTTCTGCATGCCTGAAAAAATGCCAATATCGGATACTAGCCCTAGCCAGGGCCTCTGGGAAAAAAACTATAGTGGCTTCAGATTGATTGTCCTTGAGTATAGTAAAATAAATCCCAGGAAGAAATACTTGAGTAGGACTTCTGGAGCAATTGCCAGGGGCTCTTTAATCAGGTGAATATTACCATTTTGCAGCCTTGAACTTGTGATGGGTAGGACATTTCTCATTCTTGAGATGCCCTCAAGGGTACTTTCTTTTGATACCATTCAAAGTTCTTGGCCCTTTTTAATTGTGCTTGTCTCTCCATCAACCACACCCCTTTTTCCTAAGTGGTTGTGGAGTTGGGCAAAATTTGTCTTTTTCCAAATCTTTCTGCTCTGTTTTTAGCTCCTGAATCTCTTTATACAAGTCAGAGGAACACATCTCTGACTAAGTGTTGGGCTTTCTTGTAACTTATTCTGCAAATCAGTTTGTTACCACCTTTAATCTCAGCCTTCACACAAAGCCACAGAATAAGAACAATATGTGAACAAATGATTTGTTAGAATGTAATGTGACTGGCCTCTAGTCAAATTCCAAAATAAGTCTTCATTCTCATTGGAAACTTCATGAGCCTGGCCTTTGCTGTCCACATTCCTTTAAGTATGCTGGTCTTCTGGGCTTTGACCACAATTGAACATCATACTGGATATGTTGGCACAAACCTGTATTCCCAGTACTACGGCAGTAGGAGAGTGCAAGATTACAAATTCAACACCAGCCTGGGAAACTCAGCAACTTAGTACAAGACCCTGCCTCATTAAAATAAATTTTTAAAAGTCTGGGAATAAAGGTCAATGTGAAGGCCCTGGGTTCAATCATCAGTAACAGAAAAAATAACTTTCTAACAGGCTGAGCCAACAACATTCAAGGTCCACTTATGTCATCTCTGAAGTTTTCCAAACTCCTCCTCCCACAAACCAGGCACAAGGCTTTTGAACCACAGGGTAAAAGATAGTCATAGCAATGACACAACTTCTCTGGTATTAATTTTCTATATTGCTCAGCTTTTCCATTTTTTGTACCAAATATCTGACACTGTCAAGTTAATGGAAGACTGGTTTATTTTGACACATTTTCAATTGTCGATGGTTGATCGGCTTCCAAGCAGAAACTATAGCAAAACAAAACAAAAGCTATAGGAAAACAAAGCAAAATTGATGGCTGCATAGTGGGAGGAATCAGACCACAGAGTAAGAGCACCCACAAGACTTATACCCTCCAAATACACAACTCTAGTGACCATTCTCCTCTAAATGAGCCCACCTCCTAACAACACATTCAGCTGTGAACACCCTTGGCCTAATTTACTGAGGAGTACAGCAGCCTACTGATCCAATCACCTCCCCATGAGTCTCTTAATGCACTTACATTGGCAATTAAGAGGAACTCACGCACTATATATAAGGAGAAAACACTTTCATACTATATGTCTGATAACAGGCTAACCCAAAATATATAAAGATCCTGGATATTTCTCAAAAGTGGACATTAAGATGGTCAACAGGAATATGTACTCAACATCACTAATCCAATGAGAAAATAAACCAAAGTCATCACATCATAGCACCTCACACTTCTAAAAACGGCCATGACTAAAGACAAATGATAACATGTTTTGGGCACGAAGGAAGAGAAGCCCTGAACACTACTGGTAGAAATGTCATTTAATACAGCCACTATATAAAACATAATACAGATGTTGCAAAAGGTTAAACTTAGAAATGTGTTCAATCCCAGGTGTAATACTTTTGGAGATATATATATGAATTACTTCTGGACCCTGAGGAGAAATCTGTACTCCCTGGCACTTGCAATAATAAAATTTGGAAGCAACTAAAATGTGTATAAATGGACAAATGTCTGCACATCACTCATACATATTTCCTAGAGCCAGATAATTCTACAGGAAAATAAATTAGGAAGGGAATTCCCTATAGAGCATTTATCCACACACACAAGGCCCTGAGTTAATGGTCTCCCTGCACTGGCTCAGGTCTCAGAGGAGCCGAGCCAGGCACCCTCAGGAGCCCCCTACTCATCACTCTGTCTCCTGCCTGGATTCTGATCACTCCCACCTCACTCTCTGTGAAACCCCAGGCTCTGAAGAGAACCTGCCTCAGTAGACCTGGCCCAACTTTCCTCCACTGGCCTCCAACTTGTGCATCTCTGCCTTCTTCACCTCAAGGTGAGTGAGTATAGCTGGGTTGTTCTTGAGCAAGAGACTTCATTCTTTCTCCTCCAGTGAATTCCATGCAGGATCATCCCAGAGCCCCTCCCCCTTACCAGGTGAGTGTGTGCTCCTCTTGGTCTCATGCAGTAAGATCATAGGAACCAAAATGAAATCACTAAGGAGAAACTCTTTCAAACCCAATTATCACCCCCAAGCCTCTCACCATACAATATTTCAGATCCAGGAAAATGTGAAGACTAAAAACCTATATACATGTTCCAAAGTCAGTGGTAAAAGAAAAATCAAAAGCAAATGACTCCCTGAGGTGACAGAGAAAATAATGACCAGCCCTGCAAGTACTGCTCTGCTAGCACACATGAAGCACTGCACTGGATGTTAGGTACAGCATAGCAAATAAGAATAAAATATTGGTGGTCTAGTATCTTAAAAGATGGTGGAGACCCAGATTTAGAAAAGTGAAAGTTTTTAATCAAGTTCAAAGTATTAGGTAAAGATTGACATCAAAAAATGACAGAGTTTTCATGACAAGTGAGAAAATGTCACCTGCCAGTTAAAATAGACAGTAATTTATGTATTTCTTAAATAACTGCTGCAGGCCACAACAAGGCACAGGAGAGGCAGGAAACTGAAACTCAGGGAAGACTCCCAACGTGCTCACAGGCAGAAGGGGGTGAGCGAGAGATTACAGTGCAGCCAGAACTCACAGTAACACCCAGAGACAGAGACGGGTAGGTGCTGGGCGGATTCACAGAGAATCTGACACTGGTGCAGGGGTCACAGGAGATGCAGCCTCCAGCACATCAGCGTAGGAAGCAGAGGAAGAAGCCAGCAGTGCAGAGGATGAGGGGGTCTTCACAGGAGGTGGGAGCAAGGGGTGGAGAGGAAGAGGTTGGGTGAAGATGCATGAGATGATGCAGAGTGGCGGTCAGAGAGGGCCTGGGTGTGACAGGGGTCAGCAAGAACCCAGGCCTTGATGCCCAGAGGAGCCCACCCTGCTCCCCAGTATTAGGTTCCCTTGATGAATGAGTGCAGTCGGACATGTAGGCGGCTGTGTAGATGTAGAGTCACAATTTAATGCAGAGTGAATACAGCAGGACTTGCACCTTCACTCCAGAAGGTGGGTGGTGATTCACAGGCCTCTGCCCCAAGTGGGTACCTGGATGCCATTTAATGCACAGAAGAGTTTCCACTCAGCTTCTGGCACTACAGTGACTGTGATACTGACTGACCAGCTTTCTTAGAGCTCGCTCTGGAACTACTAAATGTCTTCCTGCCCTTTTCAGATCAGTGGTCCCTGAGGAGCTTTAGTCATGCAAGAAAGGAAGGGAAAATTACAAAAGATAACTCTCAAAAAAAAAAAAGATAACTCTCAGTCAGGCTCAGCCCAAGGCAGTGGGGTGTTAAAGAATGTCCCCTTTCTGATATCATGGTGCCGTGAGCTAAGCAGCAGGATGCTGTGAGCCTGGTTCTCCATACAGCGGTGCTGTGGCTCAGATCTGAGACCTCATAAGTGACTAGAAATGTGTGACACCCTGCACTTTGCTTCTTCTTTTAGCTGTAATGGGCACAGCATGCTATTGTAGACACCCCTTGCCTCTCATGCCTGCTGTCTAACTATCTCACCTAACAATGGGGCATTTGGTGGGTCCCTAAGGACTTTCAGTAATGAGTGTGAAAATGCAGACTGTAATCCCTGAAGGTCACTGACCAGGGGACAGTGAGAACAGGGTGAGGTTGATGCCACAGGAGCATCCCAGGGATGGATGAGTCTGACGTTATGGCCATGAGGACATCATTGGCCCTTTAACTCAGCCATGAGCTTCCTGAAGACGGCTTTCCTTTAATTCTCAAACATTGAGTCAGGTAGAACCACATCAGTTGCCATGGTGATGTTGCACAGTGAAAACCATTGAAAAAATTTCCACTTTCTTGTGCTTAGCTTATATCACTTAACAGTATGTGCTTCGGGTTCAGCTGTGCTGCATTAGTGCCTGATTTACTTCTTTATGGTAGAGAGTATTCAGTAATTCATTCACCACTTTTTCTTTCAACTCTTCATAGGCTAGCAACCAGTTGGTCCACACTTTAGCTGTTGTGCATGATGCTTCACTGACCATGGGAGTGGAGATGTCTCCACTGTGTCCTGGTTCCACTCCTGTGAATAAGTCCCCAGGAGAGGGATGCTGGGCCATACAATAGTTCTGTGTCTGATCTTTTGGGCAGTTCTCATCCCGTTTCCATAAGGTCATCCTTACCTTCCCACCGACAGCATTCTCTTCTCTCCACATTCTTGCTGACATTTTGTATCTTTGCCTTGCTGCTAACAGTCCCTCCAACAGAAGGGAGTTGAGAAAGATACACACTCTGTGTTGTCACTCATGGGAGGTAAATAGTTAATCTCCTAGAAGCAGAGTGCATGGTGGGGGTTGCCAGAGGCTCAGGCAGTGGCTTCCTCAGGGTTGGGCTGACAGTGGCCCCAGGCAGAGTCACAGACACACAGCATGGAGAAGTGAAGATCTATGATGCAGCATAGGTTGGCAATGGGCAAAGGGCCCAGTCCTGGGCATCCATGCACCCAGGCTCTGTTATGTTCTCTGCTCTCTCCTGGCCATTGTCCTGGTCTCTCTGCCTCAGCTTCCTCTGTGTTGAACACATGTTGCAGTTATTTAGGCCCACTGATGACATGCACATTGTGTGTGCACCTTGCCAATCCATGGTTTGGAGAAGAGAAATCAGAGGTTCAGATGGATTATTACATGGCAGAGGCTCCTTATCCTGTGATAAGGAAATGGTATTTAAACCCAAGCAACAAAACTTCCATCTTCTGATACTGGATCTTGTGTGGTGTTGTGGTTTTGCTTGTTTTTTGTGTATTTGGTTGTTTCTTATTCACAAACACAACCCTTTCTAGAATGAAGAAAACATTAGTTTCCTCATGCCTTCTGTTCCCACACATGCTGTTGTCCACTGAGATTTTCCAAACTCTGAGAAGGGAATGTTTTAGTGCAAACAGGCTGACAATCGAGGTGGTGACTTTCCCTTCCCCTACCTCAGTGTCGCTGGGTGGGTTGGCAGAACATGGGTTAGAGAGGATCACTCTCCATGGAAACACTGCCCATTGGCCTATTCCACACCTCCACCCCTAAACAGAGTACCCACAGCCAACATTCAGTCCTCACTCTCCAAATCATCCTGTCTTTTACCTTTGCTTAGAACTAGCCTGAATTTGACACTCTCACTGGACAGTGTCTGAGGAACCCCCATCCCCAGAGGAGATGTGGACCTCAACTGGGACCAGGCAGGTACCTGATTTCTCATTGAAGAAAAGCTTTTCAAGAAGCTTAGTGAGAGACACAGGCTGATTCATTAGGCAGAGTTAGAAAGTAAGAGAAAATGGGAAAGGGATTTCAGCTGGAGAAGCAGAAGACGGCAAAGCTCTGATGAAAGGGATCAGCCTGGTCCACAAACAAAGGAATGAGTCAGTTTTTATTTTTTTATTTTTTCCCATTAAGTTTATTGGTACATTTTACGTATAAAATACAGATACATTCATCTTTGGGATCTTGTACCATTACATGAATATCTTGGTTCTTATTTTTTTCCCCCTTCCCCTGACCTACCTTCACCCCCTCCACCCTTCCCTATTTGGAAAGACCTTGTTTCCATTTTTTTCCTTCTCTCATTTTTTTCTTTTCCCTTTTTTCCTTTCCCCTACCCCTCCCACTTCCCCTGCACCTTCAGACCTTTTCTTCCTGTTACACAATATCAGTTACACATTTTTTAAATTACAATATTAAGATCTAGGAGACATTACCACAGATTTTACAAAATTTAAATGATATAGAAAGCATATTACAAAAATCTTTTTGAAATGAATTTGACAACTTCTAAGAAGTACCTTGGAAGACAAATTAATGAAACTAACTCTGGAGGAAATATAAAATTTGAATAGCACCTATTAAAGAAAGTATATTCCTAGCTTGAAAACCTACCTATATGACAACAGCAGGCTCATAAACATTTTAACTGATAAATTATATCAAGCAATTAAAGCAGAAAAAAGAAGGAACACTTCTCCCCTCATTTGAGGAAATCAACATTGTGCTAATCCTAAAACTGAATAAAGATAATAGAAGAAAAAAGTATGAACATAGATAGAAATTTGGTTAACAAAACAAACTATCAGAAGTCACATCTGGTAGTAGGTAGAAAGTGGTTTTGTTATAGGGATGGCAGTGTTGGTTCAGCTTTGGAAGATCCACCCCCAAAAGTCATCATTTTAACAGAGAAAAGGAAAAAGCCATATGATCCTGTCAAAGTTGGAGAAAAAGTATTGGACTAAATTCTACAGCTGTTCATGATAAAAGCTATCAGGAGACTAGAAGTAGAACAGAATCTTCTCAACAGATTAAAGACATGTACTCCATACTTCCAGTGAGAATGCCTTATATGAATGAAGAAGATACAATGCTTTCTCCTTAAGGTGGGGAACAAGGGCAGACATGTTTACTCTTCATCTGTCCATTAAACTTTGAAAGCTAGGCCCAACCAAAATAGTCTGGCAATAAAATGACACAATTGGGATAGGATTGGAAAGTAGAGCAAAATCTTTATATGTAGATGAAATGATCATCTACAGAGAAAATACTAAGAAAACTCTAGGAGCCCCTAGAACTTGTACTTGAATTTAGCAGGATTAGAAAACACAAAGTATATATAAAAATTCAGGTCTGTGTATACTTGCTATAAATGAAGAATTGGATATTGAAATTTAAAAGTTATGTAGAAGTACAAAGGACCTAGAAAAGTTTAAAAAAAAGAACAAAAAACAGTGATGGAAGACGTTTAGTACCTAATTTTAAGACTTCCTCTAAAGCTACAGTAATCAAGGCAGTGTTGGTGTAAGGAAAGACATATAGATCATTTGAATAAAACAGTGAATCTAGAAATAGAACCACACATATATGGTCCACTGACTTTTGAAAGATTATTTAACATTAGCATTTTATAGACTATAAACTCAATTCAAGAGCCGAGGAAGAGATAGTGTTTTCAGCCAATGGCACTAGAACACCTGATATCCATATATAAAAAATTAACCTCAACCCTTTATTTCCATAAATGAAAATAATTTGGGGAGATCTATCAACCTAAATATGAAAGCCTAAAAGTATAAAACTTTAAGAAGAAATTATAAGGGAAAATGTTTATGAATTCAGGGTAGGCAAGAACTACATAGGATACAAAAAAACATGATGTATAAAAGAAGAAAATTGATAAATGAGATTCCATCAAAATTTAGAACTTTAAATGACATCATTAAAATGGAAAGTAGTCCTTAAACAGACCATATTTACAATGCATATAACCTATTATCAGAATATATAAAGAACTCTTAGAGCTCATTAATAGACAACCCAATTAAAATGTAGACATAAGAAGATGATAAATAGCCAGGATAGCACAGGGAAAGGTGTGCAACTCTAGAATCAGAAAAATACTAATCAATACAATAACAGGATTGACTTACAAACTCATTAGGGAGATGAAGTTAAAAGGTTTGTTCTGTTAAATTCTTTTATTGGAACATTGTAGGTATACAACACAATTACATTTCTCATTGGGAATTGTACCTTTACATAATGTATCTTGGTTCTTATTTTTCTCCCATTCCTAGCCCTCCCTTCACGCCCTCCACCCTTCCCTATTTACAAAGACTTCATTTCCATTTTGTCCATTTCTCATCATTTTTCCTTTCCCTTCTTTCCTTTCCCCTGCCCCTCCCACTACCCCTACCCCTTTGGACCTTTTCTTCCTATTTTGCATTATCAATTATTCATTCTAATAATTGGTACATTTTAGGTATACAATATAATGACATTCATCATTGGAAATTTGCACCTTTACATAGTCTCTCTTGGTTCTTCTTTTTCACCCTTGCCCAGCCCTCCCTTCAACCCCTCCAGTCCTCCCTATTTACAAAGATTTTCTTCCTATTTTTCCATTTGCACTTATTAATCCCATTCTCTTCTATCCTTTCCTCTAGCCCTCCCACTTCCTTCCCCTTTGCCCCTTTTCTTCCTATTTCACATTACCTATTATACATTTTAGTCCTTATTTACACTTTCAGGTTCTCACACCAGAGAAACTATTCAGCATTTATACATGTGTGTCCTATTTATTTCACTTAAGAGTATCTCCCCAATGTGCATCCACTTAGCTATAAATGTCTCTAGTCTCTCATTTTTTACGGTTGAGTAGTACTCCATTTTATTAATAAACCACATTTTCTTTATCCAGTCTCCAGTTGATGGGCATTTGGGCTGTTTCCAAGTTTTAGCTATTACAAACTGTGCTGCTATGAACATGGGTGCACATATATCACTGTGGTATGATTCTTTTAATTCTTTGGGGAAGATCCCCAGCAGTGGAATAGTGGGGTCAAATGGGACTTCCAGCCCTAGTTCTTTGAGGTATCTGCATACTGATTTCCACAGTGCTTGCACCAGTCTACACTCCCACCAGCAGTGGAGCAGGGTTCCTCTTTCCCCACAGCCCCACCAGCATTTGTTATTGGTGGATTTCATGATAGCAGCCATTCTTTCTGGAGTGAGGTGGAATCTCAGCATTGTTTTCATTTGCATCACTTGAATGACCAGTGATGTTGAACATTTTTTCATGTATTTATTTGCTATTTCTACTTCTTTGTCTGAGAAATGTCTGTTCATTTCAGATGCCCATTTTTGGATTGGGTCTTTAAATTTGGGAGGTCTGATCTTTTTAAGTTCTTTATTGATTCGAGATAGTAGACCTTTGTCTGAGGAAGAGCAGGTGAAGATTTTTTCCCATATTGTGGGTTGTCTCTCCACACTGCTGGTGGTTTCTCTTGCTGTGCAGAAGCTTTTTAATAAGAAGAGATACCACTTGTTGATTGTTTCTGCTAGCTCAGAGGAAACTGAGGTTTTGTTCATAAAATCTTTTCCTACACTGATGTCTTCAAGAGTTCTACCTAACCTCTGTTCCAGCTGGTTCACCATTTCTATTTTAATATTTAGATTTTTAATCTATTTTGATTTTAGTTTAGTGCATGGCAAGAGATAAAGGTCTAGTTTTAATCTTTGGCAAGTTGAAAGCCAATTTTTCCAGCCCCATTTATTAAAGAGGCTATCTTTCCTCCAGTGAGGGTGTTTGGCTCCTTTGTTGAAGATGAGATGGCTGAGTGTGTCTGGTATTGTTCCTGCATCTTCTACTCTATTCCACTGGTCCTCTGGTCTGTTCCTTTGCCAGTGCCATGCTGTTTTTATCACAGTAGCTTTGTAGTATAGTTGCAGGTTGGAGATTGTGATACCCCCTGCCATGTCTCTGTTACCTAGAATTGCTCTTGCTACTCTGGGTCTCTTCTTGTTCCAAATGAATTTTTGGATTGTTTTCTCAAGGTCCATGAAGTCTGCTGCTGGGATCTCAATTGGAATTGCATTGAATCTATATAGCAGTTTTGGAATTATGGCCATTTTCACTATATTAATCCTTCCTACCCAGGAGCAGGGGATGTCTGTCCATTTTCTGATATCATCTTCAATCTCTCTTTTCAGAGTGCCATAGTTTTCAGAGAAGAGGTCTTGATTTCTTTTGTTAGATTGATTCCTAGGTATTTCAGTTTTTTGGACGCTATTGTGAAAGGAATTATTTGCCCTATTTCTCTCTCAGTGAGTCTTTCATTTGTGTAGAGGAAAGCTATTGATTTTTGTGTGTTGACCTTGTAACCAGCTACTTGTCTGAATTTGGTAATTAAGTCTAGAAGACTTTTGGTGGAGTTCTTGGGGTCTTCTATATAGAGTATCATGTCATCGGCAAATAATAACAGTTTGACTTCTTCATTTCCTATTTTTATTCCTTTTATTTCTTTCTCTTGTCTAATTGCTATGGCTAATGTTTCCAGAACTATATTGAACAAGAGTGGTGATAGTGGACATCCTTGTCTTGTTCCTGATTTTAGTGTGAAAGATTTCAGTTTTTGACCATTTAGTATGATATTGGCTATTGGTTTTTCATAGATGGCTTCTATCAGTTTGAGGTAGAGACCATCTATTCGAATTTTTTGTAAGGTTTTTATCATAAATGCATGGTGGGTATTGTCAAATGCTTTTTCTGCATCTATGGAGATAATCATATGGTTTGTGTCCTTGGCTCTATTGCTATATTGTATTACATTGATTGATTTCCATATGTTGAACCATCCCTGCATCCCTGGAATGAATCCCACTTGGTCAGGGTGTATGATCTTCTTGATGATCTTCTGCATTCTATTTGCCAGTATCTTAAGGATTTTTGCATCTGTGTGCATTAGTAAGATTGGCCTATAGTTCTCCTTTTTGATTGGGTCTTTCTTTGCTTTGGGGATCAAGGTGATGCTTGCTTCCAGGAATGAATTTGGGAGAATTGCTTCCCTTTCAATTTCATTGAAGAGTTTAAACAGTAGTGGCAGCAGTTCCTCTCTAAATGTCTTGTAGAATTCAGCAGTGAAGCCATCAGGGTGAGGGCACTTCTTAGTTGATAAGTTTTGAATTACATTTTCAATTTCATTGGTTGATATTTGGTTGTTTAGAATTTTTAGGTCTTCTTGCTTCAACTTTGGTAATCCATATGTATCTAGGAATCTGTCCATTTCTTCTGTGTTGTCCATCTTATTGGTGTATAGGTTCTGGAAGTAGATATTGATGATCCTCTCGATTTCTGCTGGGTCTGTTGTAATTTCACCCTTTTCATTCATAATTGCATGGATTTGGGCCTTTTCTTTCCTTTTTCTGATAAGTTTGGCTAAGGGTTTGTCAATTTTGTTGATTCTTTCAAAGAACCAACTCTTGGCTTCACTGATTTTTTTGTATCATTCTCTTAGTCTCCATTGCATTGATTTCTCCTCTGATCTTTATAATTTCCTCCCTTGTATGAGCTTTGGGATTGTCCTGCTCTTCTTTTTCTAGAAGCTTGAGGTTCAGCATCAGGTTGTTTGATTGGGCTCATTCTGTTTTCCTAATATGCGTATTCACTGCTATGAATTTCCCTCATAAGACTGCTTTCATTGTGTCCCATAGATTCCGGTATGTTGTATTGTCATTGTCATTTAATTGAAGGAACTGTCTGATTTCTTTTTTAATTTCCTCTGTGACCCATTGGTTATTCAGAAGTGTGTTGTTCAATTTCCACGTGTTTGTGAAAATTTTTGAGTTTCTTTTGCTCTGGATCTCCAATTTCATCGCACTATGGCCTGATAATATACAGGGGTTAACTTCAATTGCTTTGCACTTACTTGAACATGTTCTATGTGTGAGTATGTGGTCTATTTTGGAGAATGACCCATGTGCAGCTGAGAAGAATGTGTATTCTGATTTTTTGGGTGGAACACTCTGTAAACATCTGTTAAGTTCATTTGTTCAAGAGTCTGATTGAGTTCTAGTATTTCATTACTTATTTTTTGTCAAGTTGATCTATCTATTTGTGACGGTGGGGTGTTGAGGTCCCCCACTACAATTGTATTAGTGCATATATGACTTTTCATGTCCATTAGTATTTGTTTTATATAGTTGGGTGCACTAGTGTTTGGTGCATAGATATTTATGCTTATCATCTCTTCCTCTTGGATTCTTCCCTTTACAAGGATGTAGTGTCCTTCTTCATCTTTCTTAATCAGTATTGGTTTGAAATCTACTTGATCTGCAAAGAGGATAGCTACTCCTGCTTTTTTGGGGGGGTTCCCGTCACATGGAGTATTGTTTTCCACCTTTTAACTTTCAGTGTATGGGTTTCCTTTTGAATTAAGTGTGTTTCTTGTATGCAGTATATTGTTGGATTTTGCTTCTTGACCCATTCTGCCAGTCTATTTCTTTTGATTGGTGAATTGAGACCATTAACGTTGATGGTTATAACTGAAACGTATTGACTTGTCATTGGCATGACTTTTTCTTTTTGTTGGGTCCTCTCCTCCTTTACATTTAATTTCTTTTTTTTTCCATTGGGAATTATACCTGTATATAATGCATCTTGGTTCTTATTTTTTCCCCATTCCTAGCCCTCCCTTCACCCCCTCCACCCTTCCCTATTTACAAAGACTTCATTTCCATTTTGTCCTTTTCTCATCATTTTTTCCTTTCCCTTCTTTCCTTTCCCCTACCCCTCCCACTACCCCTACCCCTTTGGACCTTTTCTTCCTAGTTTACATTATCGATTATTCATTCTAATAATTGGTACATTTTAGGTATACAATATAATGACATTCATCATTGGAAATTTGCACCTTCACATAGTCTCTCTTGGTACTTATTTTTCACCCTTGCCCAGCCCTCCCCTCAACCCCTCCATTCCTCCTTATTTACAAAGATTTTATTCCTATTTTTCCATTTTCTCCTATTAATCCCATTCCCTTCTCTCCTTTCCCCTAGCCCTCCCACTTCCTTCCCTTTTGGCCCTTTTCTTCCTATTTCACATTACCTATTATACATTTAGTCCTTATTTACACTTTCAGTTTCTCATACCAGAGAAACTATTTGGTATTTACACATGTGTGTCCTATTTATTTCACTTAAGAGTATTGCCTCAATGTGCATCCACTTAGCTATAAATGTCTCTAATTTCTCATTTTTTATGGCTGAGTAGTACTCCATTTTATTAAAAAAACACATTTTCTTTATCCACTCTCCAATTGATGGGCATTTGGGCTGTTTCCAAGTTTTAGCTATTACAAACTGTGCTGCTATGAACATGGGTGCACATATATCACTGTGGTATGATTCTTTTAATTCTTTGGGGAAGATCCCCAGCAGTGGAATAGTGGGGTCAAATGGGACTTCCAGCCCTAGTTCTTTGAGGTATCTGCATACTGATTTCCACAGTGCTTGCACCAGTCTACACTCCCACCAGCAGTGGAGCAGGGTTCCTCTTTCCCCACAGCCCCACCAGCATTTGTTATTGGTGGATTTCATGGTAGCAGCCATTCTTTCTGGAGTGAAGTGCAATCTCAGCATTGTTTTCATTTGCATCTCTCAAATGACCAGTGACGTTGAACATTTTTTCATGTATTTATTTGCTATTTCTACTTCTTTGTCTGAGAAATGTCTGTGCATTTCAGATGCCCATTTTCGGATTGGGTCTTTAAATTTGGGAGGTCTGATCTAAGTTCTTTATTGATTCGAGATAGCAGAGCTTTGTCTGAGGAAGAGCAGGTGAAGGTTTTTTCCCACATTGTGGGTTGTCTCTTCACACTGCTGGTGGTTTCTCTTGCTGTGCAGAAGCTTTTTAATGAGAAGAGATCCCACTTGTTGATTGTTTGTGCTAGTTCACAGGCAACTGAGGGTTTGTTCATAAAATCTTTTCCTACACCGATGTCTTCAAGGGTTCTACCTAACCACTGTTCCACCCAGTTCAGAGTTTCTAGTTTAATTTCTTGTCATGCCAGATGGGTTTATTCTGCTTTGCTTCCTGGGGTTGTGATCCTCAATGTCTATTCCTAGGATATTGTGTAAAATTTTTTGGAGTGCTGGTTTGGTATTCACGAAGTTTCTAAGGTGCTCTTTGTCATGAAAGTGTCTTATTTCTCCATCAGTGTGGAAAGATAGTTTTGCAGGGTGCATTGATCTGGGTTGGAGGCTGTTTTCTTTTAGGGCTTGAAATACATCACTCCAAGCTCTTCTTGCCTTGAGGGTTTGCATTGAGAAGTCTGCTGTGATTCTGATGGGCTTTCCTTTGTATGTGATTTGTTTCTTTTCTCTTACTGCTTGTAGAACTTTGTTCTTCTGTTGAGTTTCTGGAATCTTAACAATTATATGCCTATGTGTAGATTTTTTTTTGATCAAGGCTATTTGGAATCCTATATGCCCACTTATCTGTGTGTCAAGTTCTTTTCCCCTCCTTGGGAAGTTTTCTGCCATCACTTCTGTGAACAGTTTTTTTTAATGTCATCTGCACTCTCTCCTCTTTCTTCATTGACTCCAATCAGTATTAATGTTATTCTTCTTTGCATCTTTCCATCTAGCAGCTGCTGGATTGCTTTCTCATGTTTCCTTACAATTTTAAAGCAATTTTTCTTTTCCTCCTCACTAATTGCAATCTTTTCTTCCATATCTGAAATTCTGTTCTCACCTTGGCTCATTCTGCTGTACAGACTTTCAACAGAGTTTTTAATCTCCTAGAAATCTGTTTTCATCTGTTTTATGGATTCCATTGTTTTCCTATGTTGGAATTCCATCATGTTCCTCAGACCCTCTTTTTTTCATATGTGTCCTCTCTAGATTTATTAATCATGTCTTGCACCATGAGCAAAATCTTTGCTATTATCTGAGTAATTATTTCTGATTTTATTTTTCCCAGATCCTCTTTTGTTGCCAGTTCAGAGAGTCCAGGTGGTTGAGTATCAGCGTGTTCCATCTCATTTCCCTTTGGGGTTGCTGTAGGTGATCCAGAAGTTTGTTTTTGATGCTTGTTTACATGTCTTCTCATTTCCATGGAGAGGGGGAGGTGCTTCTGGCACCCATGCCGCTCACCTTCTCTGCCCTAGGAATGTGGGATGGCGGTGGAGGAGCTTCCTTCCAGGTGCTGGGACCAGCTCAGCTTCTCTCTCTGAGTCAGTTTTTATAAAAGGGCTGTGTTTGCTGAGACTCAGGTTGATCAGTTTTAGTTTTGCAAGGTGTCTCCAGTGAAGTCTTTATCATCAGAGAAGGCAATCCAGTCTCTATGAGATAATCTTTTCTGCTTGGCAGAATCTGACTTCAGTGTCTTCTGTATTACATGATGACCATTGGTTTAGGACAGTGATGGCTCAGCTATGTCACTGATAGCATTTGTTTTTCAAGGCAAAAGATGTTCATTTTGATTGTTTTCTTTTTCTAAACTAAAACCTCAGTATTCAGGTTTTATTGGAGTATATGCACTTTGTGATAAATAATTGGGTTTGGGGTTGCAGTTTGGATACTCGTCTCTAAGAGATTCACCATCACTGTCTTAGGTCAGTGACAGAGACTTCCTGCAGTCATCAGTAATTGAATGTCCCTGTACATCTCTTATCATGGTGTCCCTGTCTTAAAGGGGAGGAGATGGGTTTTGTAAATGCAGGGATACTCAACCCTTTGTTTCTGTTTGTAGACAGACACACCCTACAAGGCTAACATGCTGATGTGAGAGACAAAAAGCAATCTGACCCAAAGTTTTAAGATAATAAAGGCAGAAAGAACTGAAAGATAAGCTTTGTTTGATTATAATTACTCATTATACCCCAGTAGGCCCAAGTGAAGTGTTTCTGTTTTTTATAAAAAGCATTCAATTCCCAACTGCCTCAGAAGAAATCATGGTTTTAATGAGTAGCAGATTAAGGCCTCAAGAGTGTACCTGGCCTTCACATGGCCTGGGCTGCCTGCCTACATCCTGTGCACTTCCTTCCAGACCTGTGAACAGCAGTTTCATGCACTTGGTGGGACCATTCAGTGTTGTAACACATGGTGGCAGCCCAAGCAGTGGTGTGGTGAGGAGCTGGTGGAGATGGAAAGTAGGGGTTGGGCTTGTGGAATGGTGATGGGCTGCACCTGAGGATGGGCTGTGTCCTTGGAGAAGGAAGTTGGTGAGAAACAGCAAGCATTTAGGGCGGATCCACTTCTAAGAGGGACATGGGGCTATAAAAGCAAAGTCCTATGACTCATTGTCCCTGCGGACCTTCTACCCACAACTCAGGGGTGGATGTGGTTTCTCTATTCCTTGCCCAAGGCTGCAGAAGGGCTGGAAAGCATGGTAGAGCCCTCAGCACTGCTGACTGGTTAACCACTCAAGGGGATCCCAACACTGTTTCCCCACTTACTGTTCTGGGGCCAGCCTGACTGCCCATAGTACTGTTTCATGCTTCCCCCTGCCTGCCATCTCTGCCTTCTCCCAGCCTCTGTCATGTGGGTCTTGACTTGGCTGGGTTTCTAGGCTTCTCTGCCTGGCTGTCTTCTCTCTTCCTATTCCCTTCAAAAGGTCATTCTTGAGTCAGAGCAGCTCTTAACTAGCCTTTTCGATCGGGACTGTGGGGAGTCTTTCTAATGATTCAGGAGCTAAGAGGAGCCCCCATGGCCTCTGCATGCTCAGGAGGGACCAATGTACTGTGGGTGGTGGCCAGCTCTCTTTCTCTCCACTGTAAGCCTTGTAGTCTGCTATCAGTCCCTGGTCCTGGAGGGAAAAGGTGTGCCTGGTACTCAAGTGGGGCCTGGGGAGCCAGAAACCATGGACACCTCCTTGTGCCCAGTGGAGGGATTGACAGAGAAGGATGTGTGCTGGTTCTCCCAGGAGAGTACCCAGACCTTCCTGCAAAGCCAGCTTGGTGTGGCAGCTCCTCGTGGGTTGCCAGCCTGCCCACTGGGTGGTAGTTTCTGGGACTGGCTGCCCACTCACAGCAAACAGGAGGCTGCTCTTGTCACTTTATATTTAGGATTGCAAATTCAGCACAAAAAAGGCTATTTCTTCCCAGATCTTGGGCTGCATTTAGGGTGAACCACAGCCAAGTCAGGAGGTCCCTGGAGTTTCACTATTTAGTTAACCTGCACTGCTGTTCATGAACAAAAATGGCTTCATTAAAGTTTGCTAAAAAGGGAAAAAAGAAAAAGTGTACCTGCCTTTGTCCCCATGATGGTCTCCAAGGATCTCAATACTGCTGATCACACCTTCATAAAATGTTGTGGGCCACTTATTGAGTCATCTCCTCTGGATTACTCAGGGTTTATCATGAAACTTAGTGAATATTTAATCCCACACTTCTGTATTTACAGCTTTTGAACTGCTGTCCAATATTTCCTTTCACATATAGTGAACTTTTAAAATTATCAGTAATTTTCCATGACTGTAAACATTTGTAAGTTAATTAAACTATTATGCTTTAATATCTATGAACCTTAGAAATTAAACACATGTCATAATGCAAACTGCACATTTCTAGTTGCTGTTCTACAATTCACTTTTCAGAATAAGGTGGGTTGGAATTTCCAATGGTTTTTTTCTTTTCTCTTTTCATTTTAAACATAAAGAAAAATAATATTTTTCCTAAAAAGTCTCTAGAGCAATTCAAAGGCAGAACACTTTGGAGAGAATCAGCAAACTTGAGCACAGGACAACTGAAAGTGTCAATTATGCGTAGAGAAGAAGATTGCAGAAAAGTGGATGGACACAAGGACCCCTGGGACATAATGAATCAGACCAACCTGGCATTATTTGAGAGCCCCAAAACGGAGAAAGGACAAGGGAGTATTTGAGGAAAAACTAGCACTGAACTTTCCAAGATGATGAAGAGTGAGGATATAAACATGCAAGAAACTCAACTACATGAAGAATGTGCACAAGCAGATCCACACAAGGCATTGAAATCACCCAAAAGAAGTTCAAACAAAAGGAGTGGAAAACAAAAACAGCAAGAGTGAGGGTGACTTTTCACATCCAAGCAATCTTCAATAAGGACCATGGGGAGCCTTCTCCTTATAAATGAAATTAACATTAAATAACAGCATTGGCAAAAATGAGAAATATTGGAGGCCTCGGGCACTGTGGTGGGAATGTAAAGTAGTACAGCTGGGATAGGACACAGCATAAGCAGATACCAATGAAACAACATGTGATCCAGGAACTCTACTTCCAATTATGTCCTCAAAAGTATTGAGAGAAGAGTCCTGCAGAGGCACTCAGGCACCAATGATCACAGGAGCAGCACATACAGCAACAAAAATATGGAAGCTTTTGAAACTGCACTGACTGATGAATGCATAAGCAGAATGTAGTAATTACGTACAAGGAGAATGTACTCTCACTTTAAAATATAGGAAATTCTGACAACTACAACATGGATGAATCTCCACAACATCATGCGTGCCAGGGGTCCCTAACCCCCAAACCACAGACCTGCACCACCCCATGGCCTCTTAGCAGCCAAGCTGGACAAAAGGAGGCACACAGCACTGGAGTAATTGAAGCTTAATCTGTGTCTACAGTGCTCACCTTCTCTGCCATGTCCACCTGAGCTCTGGCTCCTAACAGGTCAGTGTGGCATTAGATTCTCTTTGGAGCATGTACCCTACTGTGGAGTGCACATGCAAGGAATCTGGATTGCCTTCTCCCCATGGGAATCTAAAGCCTGCTGATATGAGGAAGAGCTGAGGGGGTGATGTTAGCAATGGGGAACAGCTGCAATTCCAGATGAACATCAGCAGAGAGGTTTGACTGCAGATACCATGATAAATAAAATGCAAATAGACTCAGATGAAAACCATACCAGTAAGTGGCAAATCAGAATTAAGCTGGATGTGGTGTCAGACTTTATAGAGGCTGTGAGTTCAAGTCCTTCAGGTGTACAGCTGCATCTGGTGGCAGACCCTGAGTCATATCCAACACTTACTTTATCTATGCATGGCTCAACTTTAATTTACCACTTTCAAACACTGACTTTCTTTCATATGCTATGTACTTGTCCCAGTCACCGTTTTGATAAGCTCACACGCTACCCCTAGCTATGGTAAATACAAAACAAATTATGAGACAGCTTCTTTAAAAGCGGGAAAGATTCAGTGATGAGACAGCATAAGACTCTAATACTGCTAACAGAAAAAAAAGCTGCATTTAAAAAGAAAATACCAAGAATCCTATTTACCTTATGGCTTCATTGAAAGAAGTGATTTACATTCTTCAAGCCCACTTTATATATGTGGATCAGCTATCCAACTAAACTATGAAAACTTCAAACATGCTTTGCCACATGGAATCCAAACACCCTAAATTTAAAAACAGGGGTTTGGAATTCTTCACAAGAAAAAAATGTGAACACGAAGAAGAAAAGCAATTGGAAAAGGCACCATTTCATCAAATGTGTCTGTGCTGAGAGCATCATTCTCAGTGGCTGACCACACTGCTAAAGCTGAGAAAGAAGCCCTTCACTATTGGTAAAGAGTTGATTCTACCTGCCATTAAAGACATTTGTCAGGAACTTTAAGGTCAGGCTGCAGTTCAAATGGTGGCATGTGTTCCTCATTTGGCTAGCATCATTTTTAGACAAATTGATTGAGTAGCAGGGGATATTGAGGCACTGTATTTAGAGAGAATTGAGTCACTTGATGCTCAATCTAGGTTGAAGTGTGCTGATGGTGACAACACAGCAACAATGATTGTTTTTGTGCAACATATTTTTCAGGATGGTGTACATAAAGATATATTATGTGCACTTTTGTTGCCAAACAATACTGCAGCTGCAAAACTACACAATTTTTTGAATGAGTATGCAGCAGGAAAAGTGAATTAGTCATTTCACTGGGGTATGCATGAACAGAGGGGCTACCATGACTGCCTGGCTTTTTGGGTTCAGTACTTGTGTCAAGGAAGTCACTTCTACCTGTGGGTGTATGCCCTGGTGATCTGCAGAGAAAGGCTGGCTAGCCCAACAGTGTCATCTGAAGTAAAAATGTTTTACAAGAGGGATAAAATTAACAACCACATTAAAGTACACACTTTTACCTCATATCTGAGCTCACAGCTCTCTGAGGACACAGACACAAGGCACACATGTCTTGTCTTATACACGAGAGGTGATTTCTAAAGGTTGATCACTGGCTAGGGGTTTTGAGCTAGGAGAGCTGCTCTAGAAATTTCAGAAAAACAATCGCCATCAGTATCACATTTCAGTGACATCAATTAGGTATAAAAACTTACTTTTTCATGTGATATATTCAACCTGCTCAATGAACTCAATCTGTCACTTCAAGAGAGACTGAAAACTGTGTTCAAGTCAGCAGATAAAGTGATTACAATCAAATCCAAATGAATCAAGGGAGTGATGAGTAAACATTGGATTTTTCTACATGTTTCAAATGTTGACAGAAATTTTAAAAAAGAAACTGACCCAGAGCCTTCTTTCTGCCATCCTGTTCATGATCACCTATCTAGCTTTCAAAAGAGCTCAAGAAGTGCTTCCCAAGCACAGGAAACCCCCAATCTGGGTGGAAAAAATGGCTCTATTACCTATTCATGAATACACCGGGTGATACAACTTTATTCCTGCTAGAAGATCAACCACTTGAGATCACAAATGATGGCGACTTTAACATTATGTTTGAGAAAAACCTCAAATTACCATGCATTCTGAATTAAAGTAAAAATGGAATGGCCTGACATTACCACAAAAACATGGAAAAGCATACTTCCATTTCCAACATTCTGTGTTTGTGGAGGAGGGTTTTCATTAATGACAATAAGCAAATTGAGATTATGGAGTAGACAGGACTTAGGCAACACATTCCATGTGTCACTGTCTCCCATTACTCCTAGATCGGACTGTTCAGTTGCAGGAAAACAAGTTCATGTCTCCCACATATTTTGCACTATGTCACACTCTATAATTATTTCATTATAATGTAATAATGATAGAAATAATGTACATAATAAATATAATGAACCTGAATCACCCCCAAACCCACCCCCAACCACCACAGTCCATAGAAAAATCATTTGCATCAAACCAGTCCCTGGTGCCAAAAAGTTTGTGGACTGCTGATCTGTGTTAAATAAGCCAACACAATGTTGCAAATAATACAGTGTTTTATTTCTCTGAGCTATTTACAGAAGCCAAAACTAGAGAATGAAAGGGAATGGTGAGTGCCACAGTTGGAGAGGGAGCATGGAGTCACTGTTTTCTGATCTCAGTCTTGTAAAATAGGAAGTATTGGTGGGAGCAAAAAAAAAAATAAATGTGAAGGCACCGAACAAAATTCAGCAGTGTGCTTGGAAGTTATTTAAATAGAGAAGAATGTTACATGAATTTTCCAATGCAAAAATGGGAGTGAAGATAGTTAATTCACCAAAGGACCCCATTTGATGGTCTCCTCCCCCACAGAAATTTACTTCCACAGTGAGCCACTTTGCCTCTCTCAACCTCCACCAAGTCCTACTGAGACCCAACATCCCTCACCCTTATGGACTGAGAGCAAACATGAGGCAGAGTCTTCTTACACAACATCCTGAAAGCAATGCCCTAAATGCAAGGGACCACATGCCCCTTTCCACATGACTAGAGAACATGAAAATCAATGAATGGAAGTGGGAGAGTTTTTAAAAAGGGACAGTTGAGATGGAAAGTGATAGAGAGATATCCTCATGTAAACAGATAACTAGTTCAATGGATTCAACTCTACATAGAATTTCTCATCCTGTCTTTTTCCATCTTTATTCTGACTTTCAAGTCACAGGGTAAGATAGTATTATCTACACATTCAAGAACTTTTCTGAACTGTTATGGAAATTTTTATTACACAAATAAAGCAAAAAGTTGAGGGTGCTCCCATGAAATTATTAAAATTGAAAAATGCTGCAAATCTTCAAATGTCTCTTTCCTTCTAGGCATATATAATGCAGGTGCCATGGAAAGGGAAAATGTGAGCTTTCCCAACACGTTTGTCCTGCTGGGCTTCTCAGAGTTTCCGTGGCTGGAGAGGCCCCTCTTTGCAGTGGTCCTGGTCTCCTACCTCCTCACCCTGGTGGGGAACAGCTCCATCATCCTCCTCTCCCTGGCGGACCCCAGACTCCAGACACCCATGTACTTCTTCCTGGACAACCTCTCTCTACTGGACCTCTGTATCACCTGCACCATTCTGCCTCAGCTGTTGGCCAACCTCTCTGGACCAGACAAGACAATTGCTGCCTGGGGCTGCATCACACAGGCCTATCTCTTTCACTGGACAGGGTGCACTGAATGCATCCTGCTGGCCATGATGGCCATTGATCGCTATGTGGCCATCTGCCGGCCCCTCCAGTACACTCTCATCATGCGTCCCTGGGTGTGTGTGCAGATGGCAGCTGCCTCCTGGTCCAGTGGCCTGGCCAATTCTCTGATTCAAGCCACACTCACCCTCCAGCTCCCCCTCTGTGGGCAGCACACCCTGGACCACTTCTTCTGTGAGGTGCCTGTGCTCATCGAGCTGGCCTGTGTGGACACCACTGCTAATGAGCTGGCCCTGGTTATAGGAGCCATCCTTTTTGCACTATTGGCTCCCCTGATGGTGCTCATCTCCTACACCCTCATTGCCAGGGCTGTATTGAAGATACCTTCTGCTGAAGGCAGGCACAAGGCACTCAGCACCTGCAGTTCCCACTTGCTGGTGGTCACCATGTACTTTGGTCCTGCCATCTACATGTACCTCCAGCCTGCAGCCAATAGCACTCAGGCCAAGTTCATGTCCTTCTTCTACTGCATTATCACCCCAGTGCTCAACCCACTCATCTACACCCTGAGAAACAAGGATGTGAAGAGAGCATGGAAGAGGATCCTGCAATCCCAGCATGGGATGACATCTTAAAATGCCAGATGCAGGATATAAAATCAACATTAAAAAGTCAATAGCTGGGTTGGGGATGTAGCTCAGTGGCACTGAACCTGTCTGGCAAGTGCAAGGTCCAGTATTGCACAAAAAATGTCAATAGCTTTTCTATGCACCAAATATTAGCTAAGAAAGAAATCAAAATAATTTTATGCACAATAGCTTGAAAAAATAAAATATTTAAAGATCCACATAAACAAGAAGGTAGTTCTGTGCTTAATCTTTTGGGCAGTTCTCATTCCGTTTCCATAAGGTCATCCTCACCTTCCCACCAACAGCATTCTCTTCTCTCCACATTTTGCTGGTATTTATTATCTTTGTTTTTCTAATAATAACCATGGCAACAGAAGTGATTTGAGAACAATTAAACACTCCATTCTCTCACTCATGTGTTGAGGTGATATAGTTAATCTCCTAGAAGCAGAGTGCAGGATGGTGGTTGCCAGAGGCTCGGGCACTGGCTTCCTCAGGGTCAGGGTGACAATGGCCACAGGTGCAGGTTCACAGCCACAGAGGAAGGAGCAGTAGAGAAGACCTATAGTATAGCTGGGCACTATAATCGGTGGTGATGTATTGTAGCATTGGAGAGTTTAAGAAAGTGGATGTTACACGTACTCTCCACACAGACAGCTATGTGAGATACTACAATTCAATTAATTACAACAAACCACTTCACAATCTAAATATGCTCTGTTAGTTACTTTAATCATTTCTGAGGCAAAATACCCAACACCCAAAGTTAATGGAGGAAATGTTTCTTTCTGCTCATAGTTTACAGAACTTTCAGTCCATGGTCAGCTGTCTCCAAGGCACAGCGGCACGGCAGAGGGGCATCACAGAGGAGAAATTGTCCATGGCAAAATAGTCAGGAAACAGTGAAACAGCAAGCAAGAGCAGCAAGCCTGCCTTCCACCCCTTCCTTTTTATTCCATCCATGCTATAAACCTATTGATTGGTGTTATGGCTTCTGTCTGGCTATCCCCCAAAAGCCTCATGCAGTCATAGGTGGGGTTTTTTCAGAGGTAGATCTAGAGTGTGTGATTCTGAGATCAAAAATTTGATGCTGGGATTGCTTCATGGTTCAATCCTAGGATTAAAGCTGCCCCACCCTGGTATGAGTGCTTCTCACCCTAAGGATGGGTAACCTGGATAGGCTATGAGTGACAGAAAGAGTGTCATCACTTGTCACTTGCTGCTGCTGCTTTGCTTCTTCTCTAGTTTGTTAGCTTCTACCCACCTTGGACTGTTTCTACTCTGCAATGGCTCTGCCAGGCTACTCTGCCTTGGAGTTAGTCAAGTATGAACTGAAACCTCTGTGATCTGTGAGTAAAATAGAGCTTTCCTCCTTTAACTTTGGGAATTGGGTGTTGGGTATTCTCAGCAATGAGAAAAAAATAACTAAAACAACAGCTGCCACTCACACCCACAGTGGGGCCTCTACTGCCTACACCCAGAGCTATGCTAAACATATTTAGTTATCAAACACCCTTAATCCTGATATCACATACACCAGATCCAGCCACCTCCAAAAAGTCACAACTATGAGTGCATGTGGCTTTGGGGGGACATCTAGACACAAGCTATAATATTCTGCCCCGACCCACAATACATTAATATGTATTCTTAGAGAATCTCAGCCGGTCCCAGCACCCAGAAGGAAGCTCCCTGCCTCCATCCCAGGTTCCTAGGGTGGAGAACGGGAGCTGCATGGGTGCCAGAAGTACCCTCTCCCATGGAAAAAAGAAGACACGTAAACAAGTCTCAAAAACCAACTTCTGGATCACCTACAGCAACCCCAAAGGGAAACAAGACTGAACAATCTGATACTCAACCACCTGGACTCTCTGAACTGGCAACAAAAGAGGATCTGGGAAAAATGAAATCAGAAATAATTACTCAGATAACAGCAAAGATTTTGCTCATGGTGAAAGACATGATTAATAAATCTAGAGAGCACACAGATAAAAAAATAGAGGATCTGAGGAACATGATGAAATCCCAACATAGGAAACAAATGGAATCCATAAAACAGATACAAAGAGATTTCCAGGAGATTAAAAACTCCATCGAAAGTCTGCACAGCAGAATGAACCAATGTGAGGATAGAATTTCACATATAGAAGATAAGATTGCACTTAGTGAGGATGAAAATAAAAATTGCTTTAAAATTGTAAGGGAACATGAGAAAGCAATCCAGCAGCTGCTAGATGATGCAAAGAAGAATAACATAAGATTGACTGGAGTCAATGAAGAAAGAGGAGAGAGTGCAGATGACATAAAAAACTGTTCACAGAAGTGATGGCAGAAAACTTCCCAAGCAGGGGAACAGAGCTTGACATACAGATAAGTGAAGCATATAGGACTCCAAATAGCCTTGATTAAAAAAAATCTACACATAGGCATATAATTGTTACGATTCCAGAAACACAACAGAAGAACAAAGTCCTACAAGCAGTCAGAGAAAAGAAACAAATCACATACAAAGGAAAGCCCATCGGAATCACAACAGACTTCTCAACACAAACCATCAAGGCAAGAAGAGCTTGGAGTGACATATTCCAAGCCCTAAAAGAAAACAGCCTCCAACCCAGATCAATGCACCCTGCAAAACTATCTTTCAAAATGGATGGAGAAATAAGATACTTTCATGACAAAGAGCACCTTAGGAACTTCGTGAATACCAAACCAGCACTCCAAAGAATTTTACACAATATCCTAGGAACAGACATTGAGGATCACAACCCCAGGAGGCAAAGCAGAATGAACCCATCTGGCATGACAAGAAATTAAATGTAAAGGGGGAGAACCCAACAAAAAGAAAAAGTCATGCCAATGACAAGTCAATACGTTTCAGTTATAACCATCAATGTTAATGGTCTCAATTCACCAATCAAAAGAAATAGACTGGCAGAATGGGTCAAGAAGCAAAATCCAACAATATGCTGCATACAAGAAACACACTTCATTCAAAAGGAAACTCATACACTGAAAGTTAAAGGGTGGAAAACAATACTCCATGCAACAGGAACCCAAAAAAAAAGCAGGAGTAGCTATCCTCTTGGCAGATCAAGTAGATTTCAAACCAACACTGATTAAGAGAGATGAAGAAGGACACTACATCCTTGTAAAGGGAAGAATCCAAGAGGAAGAAATGACAATCATAAATATCTATGCACCAAACACTAGTGCACCCAACTATATAAAACAAATACTAACGGACATGAAAAGTCATATATGCACTAATACAATTGTAGTGGGGGACCTCAACACCCCACTGTCACAAATAGATAGATCAACTAGACAAAAAATAAGTAATGAAATACTAGAACTCAATCGAACTCTTGAACAAATGAACTTAACAGATCTTTACAGAGTCTTCCACCCCAAAAAAATCAGAATACACATTCTTCTCAGCTGCACATGGGTCATTCTCCAAAATAGACCACATACTCACACATAGAACATGTTCAAGTAAGTGCAAAGCAATTGAAGTTAACCCCTGTATATTATCAGACCATAGTGCGATGAAATTGGAGATCCAGAGCAAAAGAAACTCAAAAATTTTCATAAACACGTGGAAATTGAACAACACACTTCTGAATAACCAATGGGTCACAGAGGAAATTAAAAAAGAAATCAGACAGTTCCTTCAATTAAATGACAATGACAATACAACATATCAGAATCTATGGGACACAATGAAAGCAGTCTTATGAGGGAAATTCATAGCAGTGAATATGCATACTAGGAAAACAGAACGAGCCTAATAAAATAACCTGATGCTGAACCTCAAGCTTCTAGAAAAAGAAGAGCAGGACAACCCCAAAGCTCATACAAGGGAGGAAATTAGAAAGATCAGAGGAGAAATCAATGCAATGGAGACTAAGAGAACGATACAAAAAAATCAATAAAGCCAAGAGTTGGTTCTTTGAAAGAATCAACAAAATTGACAAACCTTTAGCCAACCTTGTCAGAAAAAGGAAAGAAAAGGCCCAAATCCATGCAATTATGAATGAAAAGGGTGAAATTACAACAGACCCAGCAGAAATCGAGAGGATCATCAATATTTACTTCCAGAACCTATACACCAATAAGATGGACAACACAGAAGAAATGGACAGATTCCTGGATACATATGAATTACCAAAGTTGAACGAAGAAGAGCTAAGAATTCTGAACCCAATATCAACCAACGAAATTGAAAATGTAATTAAAAACTTACCAACTAAGAACAGCCCGTGCCTTGATGGCTTCACTGCTGAATTCTACAAGACATTTAGAGAGGAACTGCTGCCACTATTGTTTAAACTCTTCAATGAAATTGAAAGGGAAGCAATCCTCCCAAATTCATTCCTGGAAGCAAGCATCACCTTGATCCCCAAAGCAGAGAAAGACCCAACCGAAAAGGACAACTATAGGTCAATCTCACTAATGAACATAGATGCAAAAATCCTTAATAAGATAATGGCAAACAGAATGCAGAAGATCATCAAGAAGATCATACACCCTGATCAAGTGGGATTCACCCCAGGGATGCAGGGATGGTTCAATATGCACAAATCAATCAATGTAATACACTATATCAATAGAGCCAAGGACAAAAACCATATGATTATCTCCATAGATGCAGAAAAAGCATTTGACAAAATCCAACATGCATTTATGATAAAAACCTTACAAAAAATTCGAATAGATGGTCTCTACCTCAAACTGATAGAAGCCATCTATGAAAAACCAACAGCCAATATCATACTAAATGGTCAAAAACTGAAATCCTTCACACTAAAATCAGGAACAAGACAAGGATGTCCACTATCACCACTCTTGTTCAATATAGTTCTGGAAACATTAGTCATGGCAATTACACAAGAGAAAGAAATAAAAGGAATAAAGATAGGTAATGAAGAAGTCAAATTGTCATTATTTGCAGATGACATGATACTCTATATAAAAGACCCCAAGAACTCCACCAAAAGTCTTCTAGACTTAATAACCAAATTCAGTCAAGGAGCGGGTTACAAGGTCAACACACAAAAATCAATAGCTTTCCTCTACACAAATGACAGATTCACTGAGAGAGAAATAGGGCAAATAATTCCTTTCACAATAGCATCCAAAAAACTGAAATACCTAGGAATCAACCTAACAAAAGAAATCAAAGACCTCTTCTCTCAAAACTATGGCACTCTGAAAAGAGAGATTGAAGATGATATCAGAAAATGGACAGACATCCCCTGCTCCTGGGTAGGAAGGATTAATATAGTGAAAATGGCCTTACTTCCAAAACTGCTATATAGATTTAATGCAATTCCAATTGAGATCCCAGCAGCATACTTCATAGACCTCGAGAAAACAATCCAAAAATTCATTTGGAACAAGAAGAGGCCCAGAATAGCAAAAGCAATTCTAGGTAACAGAGACATGGCAAGGGGTATCACAATCCCCCACCTGCAACTCTACTACAAAGCTACTGTGATAAAAACAGCATGGTACTGGCAAAGAAACAGACTTGAGGACCAGTGGAACAGATTAGAAGATGCAGAAACAATGCTAGACACACTCAGCCATCTCATCTTCAACAAAGGAGCCAAACACCCTCACTGGAGGAAAGATAGCCTCTTTAATAAATGGTGCTGGAAAAATTGGGCTTCAACTTGCCAAAAATTAAAACTAGACCTGTATCTCTCACCATGCACTAAACTAAAATCAAAATGGATTAAAGCTCTAAATATTAAAATAGAAACTCTGAACCATTTGGAACAGAGCTTAGGTAGAACCCCTGAAGACATCGGTGTAGGAAAAGATTTTATGAACAAAACTTCAGTTGCCCATGAACTAGCACAAACAATCAACAAATGGGATCTCTTCTTATTAAAAGGCTTCTGCACAGCAAGAGAAACCACCAGCAGTGTGAAGAGACAACCCACAATGTGGGAAAAAATCTTCACCTGCTCTTCCTCAGACAAAGCTCTACTATCTCGAATCTATAAAGAACTAAAAAAGATCAGACCTCCCAAATTTAAAGACCCAATCCAAAAATGGGCATCTGAAATGAACAGACATTTCTCAGACAAAGAAGTAGAAATAGCGAATAAATATATGAAAAAATGTTCAATGTCACTGGTCATTGGAGAGATGTAAATGAAAACAATGCTGAGATTCCACTTCACTCCAGAAAAAATGGCTGCTATCATGAAATCCACCAATAACAAATGCTGGCGGGGCTGTGGGGAAAGAGGAACCCTGCTCCACTGCTGGTAGGAGTGTAGACTGGTGCAAGCACTGTGGAAATCAGTATGGGGATACCCTAAAGAACTAGGGCTGGAAGTCCCATTTGACCCCACTATTCCACTGCTGGGGATCTCCCCCAAAGAATTAAAAGAATCATACCACAGTGATATATGTGTGCCCATGTTCATAGCAGCACTGTTTGTAATAGCTAAAACTTGGAAACAGCCCAAATGCCCATCAACTGGAGACTGGATAAAGAAAATGTGATTTTTTAAAATAAAATGGAGCACTACTCAGCCATAAAAAATGAGAAATTAGAGACATTTATAGCTAAGTGGATGCACATTGAGGTGATAATCTTAAGTGAAATAAATAGGACACACATGTGTAAATACCGAATAGTTTCTCTGGTGTGAGAAACTGAAAGTGTAAATAAGGACTAAATGTATAATAGGTCATGTGAAATAGGAAGAAAAGGGCCAAAAGGGAAGGAAGTGGGAGGGCTAGGGGAAAGGAGAGAAGGGAATGGGATTAATAGGAGAAAATGGAAATATAGGAACAAAATCTTTGTAAATAGGGAGGAATGGAGGGGTTGAAGGGAGGGCTGGGCAAGGGTGAAAAATAAAAACCAAGAGAGACTATGTAAAGGTGCAAATTTCCAATGATGAATGTCATTATATTGTATACCTAAAATGTACCAATGATTAGAATGAATAATCGATAATGTGAAATAGGAAGAAAAGGTCCAAAGGGGTAGGGGTAGTGGGAGGGGCAGGGGAAAGGAAAGAAGGGAAAGGAAAAATGATGAGAAAAGGACAAAATGGAAATGAAGTCTTTGTAAATAGGGAAGGGTGGAGGGCATGAAGGGAGGGCTAGGAATGGGGAAAAAATAAGAACCAAGATGCATTATGTAAAGGTACAATTCCCAGTGAGAAATGTAATTGTGTTGTATACCTACACTGTACCAATAAAAGAATTTAATACAAAAAAAAGAAGAAAAATGGTATTGAGCTGTCTCTAGTGTGAGAAACTGAAAGTGAAAATGAGGACCAAAATGCATAATAGATATTGTGGAACAGGTTCTAATGGGAAGGAAAAGTGGGGCTGGGGGAGAGAAGAAATGAAAAAAGAGTGAAAAAGTGGAAACCAAGCTTTTGTAAATAGGAATGGGTGGGGTAACTGAAGGCAGCACAGTGAAATGGGAAAAAATAAGACAGCAGATATATCATGTACTGGTACAAATTCCCAATGATGAATTTCATCGTATTGCATACCTAAAATTACCAATAAACTCAATAAATAAAAAAGTAAAATGGTATTGACACATGCAGTATTTCACAATGATGCCATAAAGTTGTCTCATGTAAGGAAAATAAGTATCTAACCAGCTAAAGAGCTTCTCTATTTTCTACAGTAATGTGCTTCTGCATGTAGTGTACTGCTTCAAATGTAATTAAATGTAAAACTTTTAGGTAAAAATTCCCCTGGGGTGGCATCAGTCTGCCCTGTGCACAATTTCTCATAGAGACATGGGTACAGCACAATGTGGCCATAGGCTCCCTATTCATTCATCTGTATGGTAAGTTTATTGTTTCAGGGTCTTGTCATTGTCTCATGCAGGCAATAAATTGGAAGGAAATTGCCTGTAGAGAGTTCATCTCTACACATGAGGCCCTGAGTTAATGGTCTCCCTGCACTGGCTCAGGTCTCAGAGGAGCCCAGCCAGGCACCCTCAGGAGCCCCCTGCTCATCACTCTGTCTCCTGCCTGGATTCTGATCACTCCCACCTTGCTCTCTGTGAAATTCCAGGCTTTGAAGAGAACCTGCCTCACTAGAGCCAGCCCAAACATCCACCACTGCCCTCTCCCTCATGCGTCTCTTCCTTCTTCACCTCAAGGTGAGTGAGTGGAGGCCAGGTTGTTCTTGAGCAGGGTGGTAACCTCCTTCTCTTCCAGTGAATCACACCATGGATCAGAGTAGGGATTATCTCACCTAAGGAGCATGAGTTGTTCTTGGTAATGGGAGGACAAAATCATAGGAACCAAAGTGAAGTCTTTAAGGACAAAATCTTCTCAGGCCTACTTATTACCACCAACCCCCAATCGCCACACAAGTTTTCAGTCCAAGACAAGAGGAAGACTGAAAAATTACACATTGTAAAGGTTAGTGGCAAAAAGAAAACCCAATAGCAGAATACTCAGAGGAGAGAGAAAATAATAAACAACCAGCATACACTGTGCATGCAGTAAGCATGAAGCGTTGCACTAGAAAGTAGGTAAAACACAGCAAAATGGAACTCAAAATGGGTCACTCTGTGCTCTGAATAATAACAGAGACAAACATTTTGAGAAAAGTTAAGTTTTTAAGCAAGTTTAGAGTGTTGGCAAAATTTGGGGAGAAAAATTGACAAAGATGTATGACAAGTGAAAGAAACGTCACTTACCAGTGACTCTAACTATTAACCTCTGTATTTATTACATAGCTGCTCTGGGACAAAACAAGGTCCTAGGAAGGCAGAAAAATGTCAACTCTCGTCAAGCTCCCAAAGTGCTCACAGGCAGAAACTGAGGTGAAAGACTGAATTCAGTGTAGGACATGGAGACAGAAGGGGAGGCCATGACGGGCCCAAAGAGGACCTCTGCTGGTTTGGGTGTCAGCAGGTGTCCTCCAGGGGTGGGCAGGAGGCACAGGGAGAAGCCACATGTGCAAGCCTCCAGGTGGGAAGTGCTAGCAAGGAGAAGAGAGGGTGAGGATGCTAAAGAAAGCCTGGGAAACGTAGAGTCACATCAAAGTGGGTCTGGGAGTGACAAGGGGGTCTGAAGGGCCCCGAAAGGCTCTCAGATGAGAACTGTGATTTCTGGAGATCACTCAAGCAGGTGAGCATGAGGAATGGGCTGGGGTGGGCACCTCTGGAAGCAGAACCGTCCCAGTGATGGTCAGTGCCACTGTCACAACAAGAGAATCAATGAAACTGTGTGTCCTTTTGTGAATTTCACAAGGAAGAGTTTTGTACCATTCTCAAAAGTTGGTGACCCAACTAAGCCAAGTTTTCCAGTGGTGTTTTTGCATTGAAAAACTTCTTTTCAAAGCTAACATTTGTCTTTCTGTGCCTGGCTTATTTTAATTAACATAATGACCTTAGGTTTATCCATCTGTCCCAAAGGACAGGATTTCCTTCCTTTTCCTGGCTGAATGTTGTTATAAAGCATGTACACCCCATATTTTCTTTACCCATTCTTATATTAATGGACACTTAAGTCAATTCTCTGTCCTGTCTATTTTGAATAATGATCCAGTATACTGCCAATAATTCTTCACCAAATGGACCACATTTCCTTTGGTTATATACTCAGAAGTGGAAGTGACTGATTATATGGTAGTTACAGTTCAATTCACATTGTTTAACACACTGGCTGCACTAATGCATACTCCACCAATGTGTACTTTGGTTTTCTTTCCTCCTTATTCCCCTACCCAAATTTATTCTTTCTCTTTTCTGCATCCCCCTTTCTAACAATGGAGAGGGGAGAGACAATATCACATGGTGTCACTCAAATTTGGAATCTAAAAATGAAGATCTTTTTGACGTAGAGTAGAGTAGTGGTGATCAGAAGTTGGCAGTGGTATAGGGATCAGGTTGAGAGATGGTGGACAAAGGATATGAATGTAAGCTAGAGTATGAAGTTCAACTCTTCTATATTGAGTTATGGAAAATGCTAAGAAAGTGGATATTAAATATTATGACCACAAAAATATTATGGTGTGGATGATGCATACTGTAATTAGCTAAATTCAGCCCACCCATGGTGTGCATATACCCTGGAATATCATACTGTGCATGATATATAAGTATAACTCTCAATTTAAATACATTTGAAAATGTATGACATTCATCCAAAATAATGTTGTACAGATTTTCATGCAATTTCCTAATGAAAATATTTCAAAGCCTATTTCCCTGTCCTGCAGTTGAGAGCCCATGTAAGGAACATGATGTCCATGTGTCTCTGCTAACACTCTGGCCAGCACATTTCCCCACCCAAGTCAGCCTCATCTTTTGCACACTAGTGCATGGGCTTAAAGTCCACTTCTAAAATATTGTCTAAAACAGAAACAAAGAATCATACACAAGTAACACCTGGTTTGCAGAAGACATGGAAGTTTTTTAGATTGTCATAATCTGAACAATATTTTTATTAAGAAAGCCAATGCATACATTTTCTCATGTTTAATTTTTTGTTCTATTTGTTTTCAGTTATGATCAAAGAAAACTTCAGCATTTTTTCACAGGTTTAATTCCAGAACACAGTGGCCTCTCTTCTGAGGAGCAGGTCCATGGGAAGCAGAATCCTTCTGCAGTGTCCTCTCTGACACCACACAGCCTGGCTGCTGTCTATGCAGCTCTGTCTCCTGCAGATTGGTGCACCCCCAGGGAGGCAGTGAGGCGGAGACAGCCCCTGGCCTCAGGGGACTCCGGCTCTGTCCTGCTGATGCTCTGCTCTCGCTGATGCATGGCTCAGGGTCTCTGCTCCACAGTCCTTTGCATTCACTACACAGGGGTGCAGTCTTCACCCCCACTGATCAAATGCAAACTGTGCATGAGTTGTGACCACCCTTGGTCTACAGATGAGGAGAGGGAGGCTCAGCTGGGAGCTAATCAAAGGGTCAGGCTTCTTGTGGGTCAAGGTCTAGGAAGCAATATTTGGGCCATAGTGACACAGAAACTCTCCTGCCACATTGATTTTTGTGTACTATTATGGGTTAGGACTTTTTGTTTGTTAGTTTATTATTTACAAGGAAATTCATTTTGAGAATGTGGAAGTCACAACTGTCTGCACGCCTTCTGTTCCCATACATGCTGTCAGTCCACTGAGTCTTCTCCAAACCCCTACAGTGAGTGTGATTTCTTGCACTTAATGCAAGCACACTGAGAATCAAGGTGCTGACATCCCCAGGGCCACTGTGTCTGGCTGTCATGACTGGACTAATAGAGTGCTACTCTAGATGCAAACATTGGGCCCTTTGCCCTGTATCAAATGTCCACCTATATCCACAGTGCCCACAAAATCAAACCTCATTTTACAGATAAGCTTACTGTTCCTCCTTGGTTAGAGTCACTTGCTTTTGATACTACTGACCATGCTCTCTCACAATTCTTACAAACATTTTAGTCAGTGCTGTTCTCTAGTTTCCCCTTCATTTAGCATGAAAGTTAGTATTTTCTCCCAATCTTCTGCTTTCTCTTTCTGAAACTTTAATAATACTTGCCCCTCATGGCTGGTGATATTTTTCTGACTCTCCAGAAGGCTAGATGACTATGCATCTGCAGGTTGATTCCAACAATGGTTCAGTAATATCCATGAATCTTAAGCAGTCACCTCATGTCCTCACCCAGGATACTACTCCCTGAGTGCTTGGGAACACAGCTCAGAAAAGGGACTAAGATTCAGTTTCCTGAGTATGATTGATTGGAATTAGTAATGATAATGTGACTCTGTTTTCTTCTCAAAGGTAAAGAAATACAGTATTGTTCATAATACAATATAAAACTTAAACTCATATTATTTTAGTCTTCCTGACATTGTGTTTCCAAAGTCAAGTATTTGTTTTGGAAACCAGTTCATACATATTCCTCACAATTATGATATAAAACTGATCTTCAGAATGCCTTATATATGAAAATATTTATTATATGTATCTTTGTTTATAATAAAAGATTTTTGTAGAGATGAAATGAGAATGATAGAGAATGACTAAAGGAGAGCACATAGTGAAGCTGTCTTGGTCTGCTTGGGCTGCCATTCATTATTTCTGCAGGGTGAATGGACCATGCCAATAATATGTCTTTAAAGAAAAACAACAGGAAATGTCAGTAACTTCCAGTATGTTTATAGCTGGAGGCCTTACACTGTTGGAGGAAGGAAAATAGCACAGCAGCTGGGAAGAAGCACAGTAGTTCTTTATAGCATTAAACCTACAGTTACCATAAGGTACAGAAATGTCACTTCTGAGTCTACACCGTATGAAATGGAAAGGAGGGTATAAAGAGGTAATAGACACCTATGTGCATATCAGCCATGATTACAATAGCAAACACATGGAAACAATGTGTGCATTCACTGAGATGGAGTATACATATATTTTTGTACATGAGCCATAAAGGTAGAAAATTCTGACATATTCTTCAGTAGAGGCATTTTTAAAATATGATGTCAGAGAAATACTCTAATCACAGAACTATGACTGCTGCTAGATTCCAATTTAGTTAAATAAGATTGAATATAGACAGAAAGTAGAATGGAGGGTTGCCATGGGGGGGAGAGAAGGACAAGAAGATATTTAATAGGTATAGGTCAAGTTTGCAACATGAAACTATTATGGAAATGAATGGTAGTGATGGTCATATAACATTACATATGTACTTAATTTCACTGAAATATATGTAAAAATTTGGGAGTAACCAAATTTTATCTTTTGTGTATCTTATCATTAGGTAAGTTTGGAAAGAAGAAAATGTTGCCTAAAATAAATTCTACTTCATGCACTCTTTCAGGGGAAAAAAATGTACATAGATATATAGCTGCATGAATCTATTTTGTATCGTAAATACACACTCATCAAAAAACAGAGGGGAATAAAAGAAAGGGGAAAGTCTTATTTATCCTCCAAATATTTCTCTTTTCTACCAGTCATATATTAGAGACAGATGCCATGGAAAGAGCAAACATGAGTTTTCCCAACACGTTTGTCCTGCTGGGCTTCTCAGAGTTTCCGTGGCTGGAGAGGCCCCTCTCTGCAGTGGTCCTCATCTCCTACCTCCTCACCCTGGTGGGGAACAGCTCCATCATCCTCCTCTCCCTGGTGGACCCCAGACTCCAGACACCCATGTACTTCTTCCTGGACAACCTCTCTCTGCTGGACCTCGGTCTCACCTGCACCATTGTGCCCCAGCTGCTGGCTGATCTATGGGGACCAGACAAGACCATTGCTGCCTGGGGCTGCATCACACAGGTCTTTCTTTTCTGCTGGACAACTTCCACTGAAAGTGCCCTACTAGCTGTGATGGCCATTGATCGCTATGTGGCCATCTGCCAGCCCCTCCAGTACACTCTCATCATGCGTCCCTGGCTGTGTGTGCAGATGGCAGCTGCCTCCTGGTCCAGTGGCCTGGCCATTGCTGTACTGCAAGCCACACTCACACACCATCTCCCCCTCTGTGGACACCACATCCTGGACCATTTCTTCTGTGAGATACCTGTGCTCATCAACCTGGCTTGTGGGGACACCACTGCTAATAAACTGGCCATCATATTGGCATCTATCCCATTAGGAATGGTGAGTCCCCTGCTGGTAGTCATCTCCTACACCTTCATTGCTAGAGCTGTTCTGAAGCTACCTTCAGCTGAAGGCAGGCATAAGGCACTCAGCACCTGCAGTTCCCACCTGCTGGTGGTCACCATGTACTTTGGACCAGGCATCTACTTGTACCTCCAGCCTTCCTCCAAAAGTTCCCAGGCCAAATTCATGTCCTTCTTCTACTGCATTATCACCCCAGTGCTCAACCCACTTATCTACACCCTGAGAAACAAGGATGTGAAGACAGCGTGGAAGAGGACCCTGCAATCTCAGGGTGGGGTGAAGTCTATAAAAGCCAGAAGATCATTGTCTGTCTCCTAAGCAACAACATCCACACATCATTAAACACTGCCATATCATATCCCTTTTCTAAAAGAGTGTCCATGACCTTAAAAACAGTTTCCCAATTCTCAAGGTCAGCATCCTTGATGACTGGGAAAAAATTCTGAACTAGAAAGTTCTCTCATGATTAGTCTCACAGACAGCCACTGTCCTTTACTAAACCCTTTGTATGTGTCTAGTCTCTCTAGACACAATGTACAGCATGGACCATGCATCCCTGGGCTAGTGAAAACATCATATTTCTTCCCTTTCTCTTCTCTTTCTTTCATTTTTCTTTCCTTTATTACTGTCTTTTTTCCTTTAAATTCTTTTTTATATAATTATGCTCATTTATTAATTGTACACAATAGTGGATTCCATTTTGACACTGTTCTACATGCATGTAACACACATTGATCACATCCATCCTCCTGTTCCACTGTCTTATCCCCCCAACCCTTCTCCTGGGCACCTCTGCCTTTCTAATACTCCATCACCTCCTATCATCTTTTTCCTCTAGTTTCCATGTATATCAATAAATGTGACATCTGTCTTTCAGGGTCTGGCTTGATTTCCTTACAGTGATGATTTTCAATTCCATCAGTTTTCTGACAGTGACATGATTTTGCTTTCCTTTATCATTAATAACATTTCATTGTGTATATGCCACTTTTTCTTTATTCATTCATCCACTGATGGGCATCTATGTTGATTCCATAACTTAGCTTCTATAGTGTCACAATAAATATTGGTATGCAAGTTGTCTCTATTTTATGCTGACTTTAACTACTTTGAGAAATTCATAGTGGAGTGATTTATGGTAGCTCTATTTCTAGTTTTATTTTGGTGTTTTAAAGGAATCTCCATATTTATTTCATTGGGGCTGCACTAATTTACATTACCACCAAAAAATATGTAAGGGTTTCATTTGCCCTGTATCAACAGCATTTATTTTACTTTATATTCTTGATAATACCATTTTGATTGGGGTGAGATGGAATTTCAACATAGTTCAGGTTTGCATTTCCCTAGTGGCTAAAAGTATTGAGTATTTTTCATAGTTCTTTCAAACTTCTTTTGAGAAGTTTCTGATCAGACCTTCATCCCATTTTCTGAATTCCTGTTATTTCTAAATATTAACCATCAGTCAAATGAATACCTGAATAAGACTTTACCCCATTCTGCAGGCTGACACTTCACTTTGTCATTGTTTTCTTGGGTATGCAGAATGCTTTTAAATTCATGAAATTCCTTTGGTCAATTCTTGTTATTATTTTCTGAGCTATTAGATCCCATTCAGGAAATCAGTGTCTGTGCCAATATCTTGAAGTGTTTTCCTCTAGCAGTTTCAAGTCTTACGTTAAGGTCTTTGGTCCATTTTGAGTTGGTGTTTGCACAAGGTGAGACATCGGAATCTCATTCCAATCTTCAACAATCTTCCTGTGTCTGGTTTCCCAGTATCTCCAGTGTGTGTTTTAGCTGCTCTTTTGAGATGGTCTTTTTCCTAGTTCATCTATTTTTATCCACTAGACTATGCCACTCTGTTTGAAGGAGGGGAGGGGAAAGAGATGAAAAAAAGAATGAAGTTAGGTTGTGTACATGTACCAAATCATTATGTACTGCAAACATTTACTACTACAAATTTTTTAAAGGAACAAAAAACAAAGTCTGTATAGGATATTTTGACATGAGGGGTTGTGGTACCACAAGTGTGGGGGGCCTTGCCCCCCCACTAGAACTCTTGAGTGCCTTTTACGGACATGTCCGGGCCTGCTGCAAATCTACCCGGCAACAAGGAAGTAGCCCCAGTACCCTCCTCTTGCTCCTCCCCTCTAGCCCTACGGTATATATGTTGTAGCAGCTTCCGCAATAAACGAGACTTGATCAGAAACCTGTCTTGTCTCCATCTCTCGTGTCCCCTGTCCTTTGTCATTCTCACCCCCCCTCTAGGGTCTCCGTTGACTTACCCGCGGGCCGGGACAAGTGGCGCCCAACGTGGGGCCAGAGAACGGGGGGATCCAGTGAAGAACGCTGCTCGGGGGCCCAATAAAATAAAATAGAAAAAAGAGGATTGTGTCTGACGTGAACCTGCCGTCTTTCCTGCACCTTGGTGAGTTGCGCAGCGATTATGGGACAGGGCATTAGCCAGCATGAGTTATTTGTACAAGGTCTTAAAGAAACTTTACAGGCACGAGGGGTAAAGGTTACAGTCAAACAGTTGTTAAAATTTTTTGATTATATTAGAGATCTCTGCCCTTGGTTTCCCGCCGAGGGTACCATTGACGAGAAGAGATGAAAAAGAGTAGGGGAGGCCCTTAAGGATTATTATGCTACTTGCGGACCAGGAAAGGTCCCGATCACTGCATTTTCTTATTGGAATCTTATTAATGACATTATCTCTCAAAAAACCAAAGATCCGGTGGTGGCTCAAGCCATCCAGGTCAGGGAGATAGCTCTCCAATCGGAGGAAGGGTCGATCACTCTCCCTCGGAGTGAGGAGTTTGTAAATACCCTGCAGGATGCCAAGATGGCGCCGAGGCCCGAGCCCCTGCGGGATGGGACTCCCTCAAAGGATGAAGGAGAAGACTTGATGTCTTTTGATAGCGACGATGACTTAGACAAGAAAAAACAAAATGTTCTTGATGAGGGCTTACAGGCGGGCTCTGCCTCTTCCAAGCCTTTTAAAGAAAAGCTTCGGCGCTCCTCAGCTTCCGCCTCCGCTCTTTCAGCCCCTGCCTCTGACCCCGCCCCACCTGTTAAGGAGGTACCAGCCTTGTATCCTTCCCTCCAACATTTCAGAAACCCCCCCTTTTCACAGAACGGTCCGGGGGAGGCTGACTGGGCCAACCTCGAGGAGGAGGCAACCAGATATCGCAATCCTGATTGGCCACCCGTAGTTCAATGTCCGCCTCCTTATCTTCCAGAACCCAACACTCCCATTGCGCCCACTCTAGCATGCCCTGTTGTTGATCCCCAAAAGGAACTCCGGGACAAAATAGAATTTCTAAAAGAACAGATAAGGTTAGAAAAGGAACATCAAGAACTTATTACCCAGCTTGAAGGCTTAAGAACAGGCAAAGCCCATGAAAATGTCCGTAGAGAAGACAAACTTAAGCCACGACCCCCCATTAGAGGGGCGGCCCCTAGGGTGCCATCCGGGTCGGGAGTATCCCTGAAACTTAAAAATGCTGAAGCCTTTCCCGTAACTAAAACTACTGACGCACAGGGACAGGCATAGAGACACCACAGTGGTTTCGATTTTAAGGTCATTAAAAAATTTAAAATGGCTGCAGCTCAATAAAGGGCCACTGCACCTTACACAATGGCCATTTTGGAATTGGTGGCAGAAAATTGGCTCACCCCAATTGATTGGCAGACTCTGGCCCGCGCCACCCTTACAGGAGGTGATTATTTATTATGGAAATCTGAATATGTTGAAAATTGCCGAGATACTGCTAGATGCAATGCTCAGGCGGGTAATGGTTGGATACTTGATATGCTTCTAGGGGATGGGGCCTATGCTACCAGCGATCAGCAGATGCAATTTGATGCGGGGTTATATGCCCAGATTCAGACCGCAGCCACTAGAGCCTGGAGAAAGCTCCCTTCTAAAGGGCATGTGAGTGCTTCTCTCACCAATATCCGACAGGGGCCTGATGAGCCCTTCGCGGATTTTGTTCACCGCCTGCTCACAGCAGCGGGCCGGATTTTTGGGAGCGCAGAAACCGGGACAGATTTTGTTAAACAGCTTGCTTTTGAAAATGCAAATGCTGCTTGCCAGGCCGCCATCCGCCCTTATAAAAAGAAAACTGATCTCTCAGGTTACATTTGCCTTTGCTCAGAAATTGGGACCGCCTACCAACAGGGACTTGCTATGGCTGCTGCCATGCAGGGTTACACGGTCAAACAGTTTTTGTCGCGCCGCCCAGGCAACAAGTGTTTCTGGTGCGGGACAACGGGTCATTTTGCCAAGGAATGTCAGGCCCCTAGGGCGTTGGCCCCTGGGGCCTCACTTCTGGGGCCTTGCCCTCGATGCAATAGAGGAAGACATTGGGCGAGAGAATGTAGGTCCAAGACGGACGCTCAGGGCCGGCCCCTCCCGCTTGTCCATAACCTGGATCAGGGAAACGGGAGAGGGGGCCAGCCCCAGGCCCCCGCACCCAAACAAATTTATGGGGCGCTCAATTTTGCTCCAGCAAGCAACAATCCATTTCAGACCTCTTCAGAGCAACAACGGGAAGTGCCGGACTGGACCTCAGTTCCACCGCCCACACAGTATTGACTCCAGAAATGGGGGTACAGGCCCTTTCGACAGGGGTCTTTGGGCCCCTGCCTAAGGAGACCTTTGGGCTTGTAATAGGCAGAAGCAGCAGCACTATGGATGGGCTGCTGATCTACCCGGGGGTGATTGATAGTGATTATTCCGGAGAGATTAAAGTTATGGTTTCTTCCCCCAAAGTCATTAACACCATTCAATCAGGCCAGAGATTTGCTCAATTGTTACTCCTTCCCCTTCTCCCTACCTCTAATAAGGCTCTTAACAATGCCCGAGGCAGCCAGGGATTCAGCTCATCCGATGTCTACTGGTCGGAGATGCTTTCAGCACAGAAAACTCTCATGACCTTATGGTTAGATGGGAGACAGTTTTCTGGATTGGTAGACACTGGTGCTGATGTAACTATCATCAAAGGAGAAGATTGGCCTCGGGCATGGCCATTAAAAGACACCCTCACCCATCTCAGAGGTATAGGTCAGAGTCAAAATCCTAAACAAAGTGCCAAAGATCTGACCTGGAGAGACCAAGATGGTAATCAGGGCACCATTCAACCTTATATCATCTCAGGGTTACCCATTAATCTATGGGGAAGAGACCTATTATCACAAATGGGGGTGATTATTTCTAGCCCTAATGAAATTGTCACTATGCAGATGTTTAAAAATGGATACGTTCCAGGAAAAGGGCTAGGTAAAAACTCTACAGGCATTATACACCCCATTGAGCCAGTCCTTCGGCCTCCCCGAGCAGGGTTAGGCCATTTTCCATAGGGGTCATTGACACTCCTGTGGTCCATACTGAAAAGATCACCTGGCTCTCAGATGATCCGGTATGGGTCGATCAATGGCCCCTTTCCAAAAGTAAGTTATTAGCGGCTCAGCAGCTGGTGCAGGAACAGCTTCATACTGGCCATATCATCCCCAGTAATTCCCCATGGAATACTCCCATCTTTGTCATTAAAAAAAGGTCAGGAAAATGGAGACTCTTACAAGATCTTAGAGCAGTCAATAAGACCATGGTACTTATGGGAGCTTTACAACCCGGTCTTCCCTCACCGGTAGCCATCCCCCTTGGATACTATAAGGTTATTATTGATTTAAAAGACTGTTTTTTCACCATTCCCTTACACCCTGCTGATCAAAAACGCTTTGCATTTAGCCTTCCGGCGACCAATTTCTGTGCCCCAATGCAGCGCTTTCAATGGCTAGTGCTGCCCCAAGGCATGGCCAATAGTCCCACCCTATGCCAGTCATTTGTGGCCGCAGCCCTCCTATCCACCCGAGACAATTGGCCTCAAATGTACATTGTCCATTATATGGATGATGTCCTAGTGGCGGGACAGCTAGGAAGTGAGGTTTTAGCCTGTTATGCTGACCTCCGGCAGGCCCTTGAATCTCGTGGCCTCCAGATTGCCCCTGATAAGGTTCAGCTAAAAGACCCCTACACTTACCTCAGATTTCAGATGAAGGGACATAACATTTCCTCTCAAAAGCTTACCTTATGGCTGGACAATCTTAAAACCTTAAATGACTTCCAAAAATTGCTCAGAGATATAAATTGGCTCATGCCATATTTAAAACTTACTAAACATGACCTAAAACCTCTCTATGATACCCTACAAGGTGATAGCCACCCCACTTCACCTCGGGAGCTCACTGCCGAGGGGTGCAAAGCCATTAGCACGGTAGAACAAGCCATCCAAAATCAAACAATTACCTTTATAGATTATAACTCTCCTTTACAGTATGTTATCTGCAAAACCTCTCTCTCTCCCACTGCTGTTTTCTGGCAAACCGCTCCCCTTATGTGGGTTCATCTCCCGGTTTCCCCTAAACGGGTCTTCTATCCCTATTATGTTGCAGTTGCAGACCTGGTTATCTTAGGCAGAGACCATGGAAAAATGTATTTTGGAAAAGAACCTGATATCATTATCCAACCCTACCCTAAAGATCAAATTGATTGGCTTATGCAGACTACCGATTCCTGGCCAATTGCTCTCGCTTCTTATTCAGGGTTAATAGACAATCACTATCCTCCAAACAAACTTATTGACTTTGCCAATAGACATGAATTCATTTTCCCAAAAGTCACTTCCTGTTCTCCTCTACCAGAAGCCCTATTAGTTTTTACAGATGGTTCTTCCACCGGGATAGCTGCCTATGTGTGGGACAATAACATTGTCCAATTCCAAACCAGCCATTCTTCAGCCCAAATAACCAAGCTACATGCAGTTATAGCGGTCTTTTCTGCATTCCCTGAACAAGCCTTTAATCTCTTTACTGACAGTGCTTACGTTGCTCAATCTGTTCCCCTATTAGAGACATGTGGATTGATAAAACACACTTCTCAAACTGGTGGTCTTTTTATTCAACTACAAGATCTAATCAGAAAAAGATCCCAACCTTTTTTATTGGACACCTTCGTGCCCACTCTAACCTACCTGGCCCACTTACAGAAGGCAACAGGTTAGCAGATCTGGCCACAAGACCTCAGGCTTTTGCCTACTCACTAAGTATTAATGCCTCCATTCAGATTGACCAGGCACAAAAGGCACACCATTTACATCACCTTAATGCTCGCACGCTCCGCCTTATGTATAAACTTACTAGGGAACAAGCTAGACAAATTGTTAAAACCTGCCCTGCGTGCACTCTTCATCTTCCCACACCTCATCTGGGAGTTAATCCTCGTGGCTTGATTCCAAATGCCCTATGGCAAATGGACATCACACATTACCCTGAATTTGGAAATCTTAAATATATACATGTCAACATTGATACATATAGTGGATTTATATTTGCCACCCTACAGTCCTGGGAAGCTACTAAACATGTAATTGCCCACCTTCTAGTTGCCTTCTCAGTACTTGGATGTCCACAGCAAATTAAGACAGACAGTGGTCCAGGCTATGCCAGTTCTAGCTTCTCAAAGTTTTGCAAGCAATTAGAAATAACACGCATAACGGGAATCCCATATACTCCACAGGGACAAGGCATTATAGAAAGAGCCAACCTCACACTCAAAATTACATTAGATAAAATAAAAAGAGGGAAATGGTACCCTATCAAGGGGTCACCTAGAAACCTGATATCACATGCACTATTTATTCTTAACTTCTTAAATTTGGATGCCAAAGGTTTATCTGCAGCCAACCATTTCTGGCAACCAGAGACGCAAAAACAATTTGCCTCTGTGATGTGGAGAGACCCCCTGGACCACTCATGGCATGGGCCTGACCCCGTACTCATCTGGGGCCGAGGGCCAGTGTGTGTTTACTCCAAGGAAATGAAGTCAGCCAGGTGGCTTCCAGAACGCTTAGTAAAACAAGTTGATAAGCGTGTTGATGATGCCGATGATCCAACATTGTCCAATTTCAACCAGTTAATAATGGTGTCTACAATTACAATCTAATAATCATCAAGAGTATAGTATAATTCAATTTGGCTAGTTATATTTGGATGCACCCTAATTTATACACTGTATCATATGTTTGTCTATTGTCTGTTGTTTGTGTTCGTACAGTTGAGCTCAATGTTTCCCTTCCTCTTCAAAGGATATTCGCCTATTGTTAAATTGACTTATAGATAAATATTATTAAACTAAAGACATGCTTTTCTTCCCAGATTGTTAATTGATCAAAGTACCACTGAAATTTATTTTATGAAAGTGACGTGCATTGTCACCCACACGCAACAATCAAATTGCAATTAACAGTTATAAAATAAAAAGATATATATTCTTAATTGTTTGTCAAAACGATTATAGATGGGAACTCCCTTTGATGAATATAGAAGTGGCCACCCAGAAAATGATTATTCTGGTCTTAATTCATTAAAGGGACCCCCTAGTAAATTTTATATTATATAATCTTATGGGAGACATATCACAATGAATATTATCTAAATATGTTATAAATTGATTGTATTGGTTGTCCTTGATATTTAAGCACTGAATATGTTGTTACAAAATGTTTACATTGGTTAAGTTCTGAAAATGTTATTGTAATATGCCCACATTGGTTATCTTCAAAAGCTTAATCAGGTTAGCCTAACTCTCTTATCTACAGCCCAGCCTTGTTTACATCGCAGGACGAAATTTTGCTTACAGGTTAAAAAGATGACATCCCTGAATCTGTTGCATGGTCTGTTGCTGTTCCTGGCACCGACAACAAAAAGTGGATTTCAACCAGTTAACAAACAACAATTGCTCATTGCCCTGTATGGTAACCCCTGTGACTGTGCTGGGGGTTCTGGCAGGGCTGCACCCACAAGTTACACTCGTAGTACTGATTGCGGTGACAAGATTGCCTACTTAGTTTATGAAGCCGCATTAGTGGGAGGATATAACCAAAAATGGAAATGTGTCACTAAGCCCAAAATCATACCCACTGTCAATGGCAAACCAGGGCCATGCCCTGCCCGTTGTGTCATGGCTGCAGAGATGCAGTCTACCTGTTACACTGAAGCCCAACAATGTACATATTCCGACGGAAAAATATATTTGACTGCTGTTCTACAAAGAACTTACAGGGGCTCCGTCGGAGGTTACTGGGATTTTCCCAGCCCCACTGGATATCCTAAATTTGACCAACCCTCCTGCAACGGCAGTCTTGGCAAAGATGTCTGCTGGCCGCCACAGGCCCCAATCCATATATCTGATGGTGGTGGGCCTTCAGATCAGCTCAGGGAAGAGCGAGTGCAAAAACAACTTGAGACTATCATCCAAGAGATGTATCCCTCCCTAAATTATCATCCACTGGTCCTTCCCAAACCTCGAGGCCCAGACCCTGACACCCAAACCCTGAGTGTCCTAGAGGCCACTTATCATTTGATCAATACATCCAACCCAGCCTTTGCTGCGGATTGTTGGCTATGCTTGACTCTTGGCACACCCCTGCCCCTCGCCTTGCCAGTTGTTGACCAAACTAACTATGCCAACAGTTCTAGTTATAATTGCAGTTTTTCTCTGCCCTTCAGGGTCCAGCCAGTACAGTTCAATGCCTCAGTTTGCTATCTAAATATGGGCCACAACAATAGTTTCGATATACGTGTTGGAGTCCAAAATTTCTCTCTCTGCTCGGTAGTGCTTAATGGCCCTGCCGCCATTTGCCCTGCCCCGGGTCACGTGCTCGTCTGTGGAGGGAGCTTGGCATTTACCTCCCTCCCTACTAATTGGACTGGGCTGTGCGTGGTGGCGACTGTCCTCCCGGACATCTCCCTTATTCCTGGAGATGAGCCAGTGCCCTTGCCCAGCTTTGACTATATCGCTGGGCAACATAAAAGGGCCGTCTCACTGGTCCCCTTGCTCGTGGGGCTAGGGGTGTCCGGCGCCCTTGCCACTGGCTCTGCTGGCGTCGGAGTGGCGTTACATTCCTATGCCAAATTATCCAACCAATTGATTAATGATGTTCAAGCTCTCTCCAACACTCTTACAGATATACAAGATCAGATTGATTCTCTGGCTGAGGTGGTCCTTCAAAATAGAAGGGGTCTGGACCTCCTCACGGCAAAACAAGGAGGGGTTTGCATAGCCCTAAATGAACATTGTTGTTTCTATGCCAATAAATCTGGGATCGTCAGGGGAAAAATTCGTGAACTTCAGGAAGATTTAAACAGACGACGACAAGAATTCATTCAAAATCCCCTCTGGACTGGCCTCAATGGTTTCCTCCCTTATCTCCTCCCTTTGCTGGGACCCTTATTGGGTTTACTTCTGCTCATTTCCTTGGGGCCCATAATATACAACAAAATCATGGCCTTCCTTAGAGCCCGGGTAGAGGCAATAAAAACAGTGCCCATACAGGTCTACTATAATAGATTGGCAATGGCTGACCAGGACGAATGTCGGACCATCGATTAGGTCCTTGCCATGGCAAAGTGTTCTCGCCCCACCTGGTGAGTGGGCTGGCAAGCCAATGATGGGCAACTGAGCAAGCGTGCCATGCAATGAGAGAGCCCTCGTGTGCCGCCTAAGACAGGTGCCAGAGCCTTGATTCTCTGGTTAACCGATGACGGGTAAGGTGCACGGTGCAGACACGTATGTTGCTCTGACCCAAGACAGGCTCAGCCCCCGCAGGCTTGGCTCTCCTGACGCCTTTCTTATAATTATAATTTTAAAGGGAGGACCTGTGGGGGGCCTTGCCCCCCCGCTAGAACTCTTGAGTGCCTTTTACGGACATGTCCGGGCCTGCTGCAAATCTACCCGGCAACAAGGAAGTAGCCCCAGTACCCTCCTCTTGCTCCTCCCCTCTAGCCCTACGGTATATATGTTGTAGCAGCTTCCGCAATAAACGAGACTTGATCAGAAACCTGTCTTGTCTCCATCTCTCGTGTCCCCTGCCCTTTGTCATTCTCACCCCCCCTCTAGGGTCTCCGTTGACTTACCCGCAGGCCGGGACACACAAGCAATGTTCCTCTTGCTCAAGATTGCTTTGGCTACACAAGGTCTTCCATACAGATTTTTCTATATGGATTTTAACATTTTTTCTCATTCTGTGGAGAATGAAATTTGTATGTTCATAACAACTTTTGATATTATTCCCATAACAAAAATATTAGGACAGGATGTGGTAGCACACACCTGTAATCTCAGCACTTAGGAGGCTAGGCAGAAAGATCACTGTGAGTTCAAGGCCAGCCTGATCTACATAGTGAGAATTTGTCTCAAAAAAAATAAAAGAAAAATATTAAATATTCCCAACCCAAGCACACATTGGAGTTCTTTCCATCTTCTAGGGTCTTCCTCAATTTCTTTCTTCAGCAATTTATGATTTTCATTTTAGAAATCTTTTTCTCATTGGGTAGGTTTATTCATAGGTACATCCATGTGTGTGTGTGTGTGTGTGTGTGTGTGTGTGTGTGCGTGCGCGCACGTGTGTGTGTGTGTCTAGAGTGATTGGAATATTTTTCTGATTTCTTTCTTAGTGAATTTGTGATTAATATATAGGAAATATAGATGCTTTTTATTTTGATATTTTCTCCTAAGTCACTGCTGAATTCATCAGCAGAGGAGAATTTTAGTGGACTCTAGAGTTTTCTAGCTATAGAATCATGGCATTATGAATCAAGAATGATTTGAGTTTGTTATCATTGCAACACTGCAATGAGAACAATTGGATCATGGTGTATAATTTTTAATATGATTTTGAATTCTATTTGCAAATATCTTTTGAAGTTTGTAATGGTTTTGTTCATCAAGAATATTTGTCTAGAGTTTTCTTTTTTGTTGTACCTTTATCATGTTTTTTTAGCAGGGTAATACTGACTTCATTGAACATATTTGGAAATATTCCTCTATTTTCTATCAAAGTTTGAGGAGCATTTGTATAATTTGCTCTTTAAAGGTTTGGTAAAATACAGTGAAGAATCTGTGCAGTCCTGGAGTTTACTTTGCTAGGAAACTACTACTGCTTCACTCTCACTGCTTATTGTTCATCTGTTCAGTTATTTATATTTTTATTTATATATTTATTGGTACATTTTAGGTATATATAGTACATTTACATTTATCATTGGGTGTTTGTACCTGAACATGATGTATCTTAGTTCTTATTTTTTCTCCCATTACCTGTGCACACTTCACCCCCTCCACCATTCCCTATTTACACAGACTTTGATTCCATTTTTTCTTCTTTCTCATAATTTTTCCTTTCCCTTCTTCTCTTTCCTCTTCCCTTCCCACCACCTGCAAACCCTTGAACCTTTTCCTATTTCAAATTATCAATTATTCATTTTAATCATTTTCAAACTTATTTACACTTTCACGTTCTCACATTACAGAAACTACTTGGTATTTACACATGTGTGTCCTATTTATTTCATTTAAGAATATTGCCTCAATATACGTCCATTTAGCTATAAATGACTCAAGTTTCTTATTCTTTATGGCTGAGTATTACTCCATTTGATAAAAGAAAACCCACATCTTCTTTATCCAGTCTCCAGTTGATGGGAACTTGGGCTGCTTCCAAGTTTTAGCTATTACAAACTGTGCCACTATAAACATGGGTGCACCTATATTGCTGTGGTATGATTCTTTTAATTCTTTGGGGAAGATTCCCAGTAGAGGACTAGCAGGGTCACATGGGACCTGTAGTGATACTTCTTTGAGGTATCTTCATACTGATTTCCACAGTGGTTGCACCGGTCTACGCTACCACCAACAATGGAGAAGGGTTCCTTTCTCTCCACAGCCCCATCAGCATTTGTTATTGGTTGATTTCTTGATAGCAGACATTCTTTGTGGAGTGAGGTGGAATCTCAATGTTCTTTTCATCTCCATCTCTCGAATGACCAGTGATGTTGAACATTTTTACATATATTTGTTTGCTGATTTTACTTCTTTGTCTGAGAAATGTCTGTTCATCTCAAATGCCCATTTTTGAATTGGGTCTTTGAATTTGGGAGGTCTGATTTTTTCAATTTATATATTCTTGATAGTAGACCTTTGTCTGAGGTACACCTGCTAAAAATTTCTTCCTACATTGCAGGTTGTCTCTTAGCTCTGTTGGTAGTTTCTCTTGCAATGCAGAAGCTTTTTAATAAGATGAGATCCCAGTTGTTGATTCTTTGTGCTACTTCCCATGCTACTGCGGTTTTGTTCATAAAGTCTTTTCCTATGCCAATGTCTTCAAGAGTTCTACCTAACTTATCTTCGAGCAAGTTTAGTGTTTCTGTCTTAATATTTAGACCTTTAATCCGCTTCAATCTTAGTTTACTGCATGGTGATAGGTATGGGTCTAGTTGTAATCTTTGGAGGTTGAAATCCAGTTTTTCCAACACCATTTATTAAATAGGCTATCTTTCCTCCAATGAGGGTGGTTGGCTCCTTTGTCAAAGATGAGGTAGCTGAGTATGTCTGGAGTTGTTTCTGCATCTTCTAATCTATTCCACTGATCTTCAGGACTGTTTCTTTGCCAGTACCATGCTGTTTATCACAGTAGCTTTGTAGTATAGTTTCAAGTTGAGGATTGTGATACCCCCAGCCATGTCTCTGTTGCATAGAATTGCTTTTGCTACTCTAGGTTTCTTCTGATTCCAAATGAATTTTTGGATTGTTTTCTCTAGATCTGTGAAGTATACTGTTGGAATTTCAATTGGCATTGCATTGAATCTATATAGCAGTTTTGGAAGTATGACCATTTTCACTATATTGGTTCTTCCTGCCCAGGAACAAGGGATATCTTTCCATTTTCTTATATCCTCTTCGATCTCCTTCTTCAGAGTGCTGTAGTTTTCAGTGTAGAGGTCTTTTGCTTCCTTTCTTAGGTTGATTCCTAGATATTTCATTTTTTAAAATGCTATTGTAAAAGGGATGATTTCTCGTATTTCTCTCTCAATAGGTGTGCTATTTATGTATAAGAAGGCTATTGTTATTTGAGTGTTAACCTTGTATCCAGCTACTCTACTGAATCTGTCAATTAGGTCTAGAAGACTTTTGACTGAGTTTTTTGGGTCTTCTATGTAAAGTATCATATCATCAGCAAATAATGACAGTTTCACTTCTTCCTTTCCCAGCTTTATTCCTTTTATTTCTTTCTCTTGTCTAACTGCTATGGCTAATATTTCCAGAACAATATTGAACAGGAGTGGTGATAGTGGGCATCCTTGTCTTGTTCCTGATTTTAGTGTGAAAGTTTTCAGATTTTGACCATTTAGTATGATGTTCGCTATTGGGTTTTCACAGATAGCCTTAATCAGGTTGAGATAAAGACCTCCTATTCCAATTTTCTGTAGCATTTTTATCATGAATGGGTGTTGGATTTTGTCAAATGCTTTTTTGTGCATCTATTGAGATGACCATGTGGTTTTTGTCCTTGACTCTGCTAATATAGTGTATTACATTTATTGATTTATGGATGTTGAACCGTCCTTGCATCCCTGGGATAAATCCGACTTGGTCAGGGTGTATGATCTTCTTGATGACACTCTGTATTCTGTTTGCCAATATTTGTTGAGGATTTTTGCATCTATGTTCATTAGGGAGATTGGTCTATAGTTCTCTTTTTGGGTTGGGTCTTTCCGTGATTTTGGAATCAAAGTAACACTTTCTTCCAGGAATGAGTTTGGAAGCCTTGTTTCACTTTCAATTTCCTTGATGAATTTAAATAGTAATGGTGATAGTTCTTCTTTAAATGTCTTGTAGAATTCAGCAGTGAAACCATCAGGACCTGGGCTTTTTTTGTTGGTAAGTTTTTTATTACATTTTCAATTTCACTCATTGTAATTGGGGTGTTTAGAATTTCTATATCTTCTTCATTTAATTTTGGCAATTCATATGTATCTAGGAATCTGTCCATTTCTTCTGTGTTTTCCATTTTATTGGAGTACAGGTTCTCAAAGTAGGTATTGATGATTCTCTGGATTTCTGCTGGATTTGTTATGGCTTCACCTTTTTCATTCTTAATTACATGGATTTGAGCCTTTTCTTTCCTTTTTTGATAAGGTTAGCTAAGGGTTTATCAATTTTATTTTTTCTTTCAAAAAACCAATTCTGATTCATTGATTTTTTGTATCATTCTCTTAGTCCCCATTGCATTGATTTCTGCTGAGATCTTTATCATTTCCTTTCTTGTATGAGCTTTGGGTTTGCTATGCTCTTCTTTTTCTAGGAGCTTGAGGTTCTGCATTAGGTTATTTATCTGAGTTCTCTCCATTGTCCTAATATGGGCATTCACTGCTATGAATTTCCCACGTAGAACTGCTTTCAATGTGTCCCACAGATTCCTGTATGTTGTACTGGCATTATCATTTACTTGTAGAAACTGTCTAATCTCTTCTTTAATTTCCTCTGTGACCTATTGGTTGTTCAAGAGGGTGTTCTTCAATTTCCATGTGTTTGTGGGTGTTTTGCGGTTTCTTATGTTATTGATGTCCAATTGTATTGCACTATGGTCTGATAATATACAGGGGATAACTTCGATTCTTTTACTTTTACTTAGATATGTCCTCTGAGCTAGCATGTGATCTATTTTGGAGAATGACCTGTGTACAGCTGAAAAGAATGTGTATTCTGATTTTGTGGGGTGGAACACTCTGTAAACATCTATTAAATCCATCTGTTCAATAGCTTCATTTAGTTCTAGAATTTCATTATTAATTTTTTTCCTAGTTGATCTGTCTATTTAGGATAGAGGGGTGTTGAAGTCCCCCACTACAGTTGTATTAATGCTTATTTGGTTTTTCATGTCCATTAATATTTGTTTTGTATAGTTGGGGGCATTTGTATTTGGTGTGTATATATTTAGGATTGTCATCTCTTCCTCTTGGATTGTTCTTTTCACGAGGATGTAGTGACCATCTTTGTCTCTCTTAATTAGTTTTGATTTGAAATCTACCTTGTCTGCAAATAAGATTGCTATGCCTGCTTTTTTCTGGGTTCCTGTTGTGCAGAGAACTGTTTTCCATCCTTTTACTTTCAGTCTATGGATTTCTTTTTGAGTTAGGTGTGTTTGTTGTATACAGCATATTGCTAGGTTTTGCTTCTTAATCCATTCTGCCAGTCTATTTCTTTTGATTGCTGAATTGGGGCCATTAACATTGATAGTTATAATTGATAGAAATTTACTCA